>NC_022032.1:8724401-8752130 GCF_000317375.1 Microtus ochrogaster
GAGAGAGAGAGAGAGAGAGAGAGAGAGAGAGAGAGAGAGAGAGAGAGAGAGAGGATATGAGTGTATCATGGCATACCTCTGGAAGTAAAGAAAAAAAATTTCTGGGAGTTGATTCCCTAGTTCAAACATGAATGTAGTATCCAAAGGATCAAAATCAGGCCATCAGATTAGCGGCAATTGTCTTTTAGCCACTGAGCCATCTCATAGACCCAACATATGCTTTTAAATGAATTCAAAATGAGATGATTGGGACAGTCTCCAACTTAAACAATGTGTCAAGTATCTTACTTTTATCCTTCTAAGTTCCACCACCAAATTCATGTGACAAATTTACCATTTTTGTAGATGCCACAAAGGCCACAAAGGGCATTCATAGGATTTATCGACCAGCAATCATCACAATAATCATCAACCCTACCTTCAATATGTGATCAAAAGTAAGTTTATAAAGGTTTTGTTTAAGGACTTATGTGCTACCAACAATGAATAGTTGCATTTACAATAAAAGTACTCAGATTTAAGTCTACAAAAAAATAGAATGTCTCTAACCAACACTATCCCAAGACCCTTCAAGTCACCATTGCTAACAAGAAGAAACAAACAATGAGATTAATTCATAGACATGAGAAAAAACAGGAAAAAGGAAGACTCTCACAGAGTTATCATTAATTTTTTATGCTGAATAATTAACAAAATGGTAGCAATCAACATTGACTTACATTTATTATTTTCAGTTTAATATTCAAAAGTCCATATGATCAGGTAGTAATCTGAAGAAATATTGAGATTGACAGATTATTTTTGAGATTTGTGAGCCTATAAGCATCTTGCTGTTTTAAAACATGTTCACGCACCTGGGTGAACATTAGTACATGGCTGGCAGAACTTTTGCAATCACAGCTTTTCAGAAGAAGTAGAATATGTTTTGAGTATGTAGTACAGAAATGCCATGGTGAAATAAATATGGTTTAAGTGGGAGTTTTAACACACCATAATTTCAGGAATAATAATGGACTTGTTTTCTCTAAAGCAATCATCATACACCTACTGAAGCAAATCACTATACTAGTTGCCTCAATAGATACAAATAAATTTAAAATAGTTATCAACTCTCTTTTACATCAGGCTGTACACATGGAGAAGAAAATATTTATATACAAGTGGTTTAATGTTTCAAGCTCTATATGTTAAGCCCAAATAAATGTATTCAAATAAAAACATTAGAAGAGTTAAGACCTATCTCTCCAACAATGTGAAATACAAGGTTTGGGTCTGGAGAGATAGCTAAGAACACTGGCTGCTCTTCCAGAAGACCCAGGTTCATAATTTTACCCTCCTCTTTCCTCCTTCTACCCATATATCCTCCTATCCCTTCCTTCCTTTTAAAATCATGGCTTATTTTTCTTTAGTTGTTTGGTATTAGATAACCAATTATTGAGTTTCTTTCTGGGGAGCACAATTTTTCCTGTTCTCGATACTCCTTATTGCCTATAGTTCTTTTTCTAGAGCTTTCTAAGCCATATAAAGAGGATTTTATCAAATTGATTCTAAAATTTATATAAAATGAACATAATGTAGAATGACAAAGACTATCTTGAACACATTATTAGAAAGTGGGAGGAATTGGTGCTGAATATAAGTAGGAACTACAGGAACACCATGCAGAAAGAAAGAAATTTATGGGAGAGTAGCCTTATGATATAGTTACCATTGCAAACCAGAAGGAGAAAGGACTAATTGAAAAACCCTAATAATATTAATAGGAAGATGTGGAACATGTATAATTTTCATGCATTGTCAATGTCAATATATTGATGACTGCCCACTTTCTAAAACAATACAGCAATAGCAAGCAGAGTTGGAGGTTTCTTTGGGCAGCCAGCTCACAAATAACAACACAGAGATTTCTTTTCTTTCTTTCTTTTTTTTTTTCGAGACAGGGTTTCTCTGTAGCTTTTGGTTTCTGTCCTGGCACTAGCTTTTGTAGACCAGGCTGGCCTCCAACTCCCAGAGATCTGCCTGCCTCTGCCTCCCGAGTGCTGGGATTAAAGGCGTGTGCCACCACTGCCTGGCCAGAGATTTCTTATTAACTGTGAAAGCTCAGCCTAAGCTTAGGTTTGTCCCAATAGCTGTTCTAACTTAACTTAAGCTATCCCATTGATATTAACCTTTTATTTTTGCCTTGTGGCTTTTTACTTCTTTCATTCTGTGTGTCCTACTCCCTCCATGTCTCGTTGGCACGGGACCCACATTTTTAATTCATCTCTTCCTTTCTCTCTTTACCTGGAAATATCACCTATACCTCTAGCCTAGTTATTGACCATTCAGCTTTTTGTTACACTAATCACAGAGATGCACCTCCACACAGTGTACAAATATCCCACAACATACATATTGACCTATAGCAATTCTGCTTCCACGGACAGAGCCAAAAGGATGAAATGGGCATGCCCATCAAAAGACATATACAATAATATTTCTAGAAGCTTTATCTACAATAGCCCTAGACTAATATCATCCTGTACCTGTGTCAACAACATAAGAGCAGATAATAATGCCATTCTTTTGCATAAGGCAATACAGAAGATCAATGAAGGTCATGAGAGAACTTTTATGAATAATGAAAGAACGTAGATGAAGTTTAAAAAACACAGTCAGCAAAAGAAGAAACAATGAATAATTTCTGAACCAATTTATTTGAGAATTAAATATGTGTAAAATAAATGCAAGAGTTGTCACCTTTCATAGAAGGCTTTCTTTTCTCCTGGTGAAGGAAACCAGGGAAGTGTAGAGTTATGACATTCTCTGTATCATTGTCTGGATGGTAGTCACACAGGAGTAAATGAGTAAAACGTGTCCAATAAATGCTATCATTGATGTGCTTTTCCCGATATGAATGATGCACTGTTAAGAAAGAAGGCGCTCCAAGTCGTTGTCCTGTGATGGCCCTCTAAATAACACCAGAAGTACACGAAGGAACAAAATGAGAAATGGGAAAAATAGGTTGAAATATTTTAAAATTTCACTTAGAAAAATGGAACAAATATGTATGTCTATAATGAATAGTGTGACTTATTGTGCCAAATCTATTTCTATTTGTCCTTGCAAATGCAAGAATGAGAGCAGGAGGGAGGAAGCGGGGAGAAATACAGAGGAGACAGAGACAGGCACAAAAAGAGACAACGGAGAGAGAGGCATCCTACTTAACCTTTCTAAATCTAAACTATAAATGAAGGAAATGATTAGGAAAGAGACATTAGGAGACAGTCCTAAACATTCTCCAATGACATTTTAATATTTTCTTAGTTAAGGTATTTGAGTTTGAAATCCTACAAACATTTATAAGTTTAATGCCATTTCTTTTGAAGTTCCTTGGGGAATTATTAAATTACAAATTAGGCAGTAAGTTTTGAAGCACACTGAAGCCAAAGGGCTGCTGCAGGGATTAATAACTGTGCCAGACAAGCTCACAAGAGCTTTTGATTGTGGGCATTTATTGCTATTACCAAGTTCTACTATCCATCTCTATCTTCAGTCTCCTTCTGTAAAAGTTATCATCTCTGTTGGTCACAAAATTAGGGATTCAGTTGTGCGGCCTTCTATATCCAACATTTAAAATGTAAACTTGGGATGGCAAAGATTTACAATAGGCACTGAGAAAGGGCATAATTTATGGTATAGAAAAGCTATCAAAAGTTATTTTTCATCATCATCTCAAGTGGCAAAAGAGAGACGCAAATCAATTGTGCAACATATGTTCGCTCTGCTTTCATTATAACAAAATAATTTGGGAAATCCCTTGGAATTTTTCGAAATAGCATCTGAGTGTTGTGTTCAGAACAGCTTGATATTATTTTCTGAATATCCTCCTTAAAATAGTTGAATGACTCACATTTTCAAAATAAAGGATTACATACATTATTTTGTAGGACTCTGGCAGGAAGACTCAAGAAGCTGCCGGGAGAAAACAACACATCTGATTTTGCTAACAATAGACTCTGATAGAGCTGTTTACACCTGCAACAGAGCCTGGATCTCTAAGCAGGGTGTAGTCCCTGGACATCTGAATGTTATGCCTACCTCATTTTCCTATTGTGCAATGGGTTTTCCCAGGCAACACAGAACAATACCACTTCCCTTATGGCTCCCCTCACTGCATCCATGCAATACCCCCAGTACTACAATGTCGGGCACATAGAGTGGTTATTAACAACGCAATATTCTCAAGCATGTTCTAATCCTTCATTTATAGATGTGCTGCATATTTAGAATAAAATTAACTGACATATGCAAATAAGTCCAAATGATATAAAGGAAAGCAAGAAGAACCTTTATTTCTACTGTAAGGCAGGCATCGATCTTCTTTGTCAGGGTCCTTTGGACCTTCGAGTAAAGGAGTCAGGTGGCCATTCCTCACACAGAAGGTAGGCCAGGTGAGTCAGGCCATCACTCACGAAAGTGAGACACCTGTCTTTTATTATTATTATTATTTCTTGCTTTGTTTAATGTTCTCATTTCCAAAAGACTGTATATAAGAAGTCTAAGAAATTACATGTATGCAAGTACTAACTTCAACTTGGGAGCTGCATTCCCTTGTTAGATCCTGTATTTGACTATAGATTATGTATTGAATTGGGGAGATTTATCATTTAACATATCATTTATATGTCTATTCTACACTTTAATGAGAGCAAGAAATCCCAGTGAGTTAGCGCCTGGAAGGGTAACTCCACAGAATTATCTACTGTGCATTTCTAAGAGATAGAAGAAATTTTAAAGTAGTTGCCATAAAGAGTTGATGCATGTGTGCACAGATGAGCGGATTTAACCTGGTTTTGTACATTAGACAAAGTATATACTGGATAATTAAACATCACATTGTACTCAAATAATATATATAAATTTTATGTTTTCCAAGCCATGTCAACAGTTCAACAAATAAGAAGGATGAGATAACAGAGACTAATAGAATGGTAAATATGGTCAAAGGATTATATATATGAAATATCGCAATTAAACATGCTATTTTGCATAACTAACATATACTAATAAAAAGCACCTAGGACTATGATAAGGATTTTCTCCTCAATGAACTATATAATCCTTTCTCCTTGGGAATAGTCAGATGTTTGTGATCAAACACAAGTCCTTTCACTTTGGTTTTCAGGAAGCTCAACTACATAAGTGGACTTTAGCTTCATACTCAAATATTAAATATATGGACACTTGTCCCATATCCCCTGAAGTATTCATTTCATCATGGTTTTATCACTTGAAGAATTTCATAAACTGCCTAAAATCTTTTAGTGGAGAAGATAGTTTGTTGATGAGGAGGCCAAGAAGTTATTTTAGCTGGTCAGTGCTCTATAGTAAGTATCACAGATAGGAGGTTCAAATAATAGAAGTTCATTCTGTTACAGTTTTAGCCAACCTGTGTCAAATTTCCTTTGCGTGCATGTGTGTCTGTGTGTGCATGCATGTTTGTGTGCATGTGTATGTAGTAATATGTGCACACTGAGCGTGGATATATGTGTACTTGTATTTCATCTACGTGAATGCATACACCCAAGTGTGCACATATGCTTTAGAGACAAGAGTCCACATCAAGCTTCTTCCTTAATTCTTCCACATTATTATTTAGAAATAAAGTCTTCATTAATGCTGGAGCTCACTGATTTGCCTAGACTGACTAGCTAGTGAACGATAAGGATTCTCCTATCTCTCTGGTTCCTCTGCTGTGGTTATGGGTGCTCATCATTTGCTATGATTCTACATGGCTGCTAGGGATCAGAGCTCAAGTCCTCATGACGTACTGTACTTTTGTGTCTTCTCTGCACCCCCAACATTTCCTCCTTTTATAATAACGCATTCCTGGGTATAATAGAAAACACCTAATTACCTCAACTAAGCTTGATCATCTGCAAAGATAGTATTTCTAAATAAGGATACATTCATAGGTTCTGGGATTTGGAACTTCAACATCATTTGAAACATAAAACCTAGCCCATAGCATAGGTGGCAGAAAGAGAAAACAGATTAGAAAAGAGTCATATATGTGTGACTTCAAAGCCCATGCATTTTTCCCTCTATTATGGAAGCTACCTTGTGCCTCCTCATCCCAGCTCAGCCTACGCATTTCTCCTCCTATCTCTCTTTTCTGAAGTGTCTTGTGGCTCTTCCAATAGCTCCAGCACTCAAATTATTAGATCAAGACTGAGGACAGCTGAAACAAAGGCGGACATGACTAGCACTTCTGGTACAGATTCCCTCACCCAGAGGTTATGCAGGATGATTTAATAAGGGGTGAGTCACAAGAGAGTATACTTGCAGCTAGATTTTATGATGATCTCTGTCATATCAGAACAGGGTCACAGACTTTGCCCTCTTCAAGCTGGCTGGCTATGTGAAGATGCCAGCATCCCTTCTCCAATCTATTTTTTCTCACGAGGTCTACATTCTATGTGGTGCAGATGATAATATTTTTTGGATAGAGAAAGGACATATCTCAGATGAGCACCGCTGTGTTAGTTTGACTCTATCCAGTAATTTTAATCCTCCTTCCTTTTTTCCTTCCACATTCAGGCCGTGTGTAGACTACAGTGAGTTTTAGGACCACCAGTGTGTGGATCACAGGGCCTCCAACTCCAGGAGGGGATGGGCGTGATTCTTATGGGGGTTAGCTTTCTGAGCAAGGACCTAACTGGGATCTGACTTGGAATTGCCAGCCAGAATCCTGGAGCTTCAATAGGGAAGCAGAGTCATATCTCTGCAGTACTCTGAACTTTTGTCACTGGCATAACTTAGTAGCTGCCACCTATCTGTCTTCATCAAGGGCACACAGGGACTTCTGTATCTCAGTACTACCTCAATCACTAGCAGCAGCGTTCTGGAAAGCAGAGTATCAGAATTCCTTGTTCTACTTCTGCTCTACTCTGAAGTCCCCTTCCTCCCTGTCCCCAGGAGCATACAGATGGATTCGCCAGTTCATTTCCTTTAATTAATATAAAATACCTGTACATTCCTGGACAAAGCCCAAGGAAGGAAAATTGTCAGTCTTGCCCATCCCCCTAACTGCTTACAGTCCTCAAAGAACATTTCCTTGCCTGAGCAGGACCTCCCTTACGTAAAACTCTCTGATCTGGTTGATCCACCAAGCACCTCAATAGGGATTTTAATAGAGCTTCTCCTTGCTCACAGTCTGGCTCCCATGCTCTTGCCTAGCTCTGCACTGAAAATTTCCATTCGTGATGATAATGGCTGGATTTCACCTCCTCGGCTTTCCCTTTGCATTTCTTCAGGAACAATTCTAAGTAGTTTTTCTCTGTGTTGGATGCTTCAGCTCACTTGGGAGAAATGTCATGTATTTACAAAAATGCCAATAAGAGTCCCCCCATCTCTCTGAAACAGACATGCACACACACACACACACACACACACACACACACACACACACAATACACACTCCTACTATATATTATCTCTTTAATGAAACAGTAGTCTGTAAATTCTTGTGCATGTATACTTAGCGTTTAAAATGGTTCTAGATACTTAACATTAGATCTCATTTCATTTAATCCTGTCCTTGACTCTGAAAATAATGTTTTTCTCATATATTAATAAAGAGGAAACCAAGCCTTAGAAAAATGACACCATCTTTTTCATATTCAATTATTGGTATTTACCAAATTTATTCCAAAATTGCTTACTAATTGCCAAAACCTAAACCCACATGACTCTCTACTCTTGTTTGCTTCAATCTGCACAGCCGTAGGCATTTGAAGAGCTCTTTCCCTTTGGGTCTTTTAGCGTTACCCAGTGTCAGCTGCAACTCTCCCACTGAGGTACATTCTCACAACTCATTTTCTGTATGCAAAGAGTAGCTCTCATGGTACCCAACACCTAAGCATTGTTCATGTCCAGTGAGTGTAACTGCCATAAATAACCATTAGCAATCAACAACCTCAATAAAACAAAATGAAGCAACAGACAGAAACTTCCAAGCAAAGAAAATGAAGATTTGCTTTCTTCTGGTGTTAATTTCTCATTAGCCAAGGTGAACCCATCTAGATGCAGCAGAGCAAATTTCGGATCCAGAAGTGGGTCTTATTCAAGAAAGATGCTCGAACCTTCCATTTATTTCCATATGTCCAGCAAATTTTCCCCAGTTTTCTCATATTTGACCTATTTAATACAGTGTTCATTAAAAATCACCTATTTTCATTTGTCTGCTATCTTATAAGGATGGTAGGATGGTCCTTTAGCTGCATCAGACTCTCGCCATCCACTAAGAAAACACACGTTCATCTAAAACAGGGATGACTAATGAGAATGAGCACAGTATGAAGGGGGCCTCACTTCATTGGTGTAAAAAGACATTAGACTCAGAGGCCTTCCAGAAAACTCTCTTGTCTCTGGATCTTAGGAACAGCAGCATAAGGAAACTGCCAGCTCTTTTCCTACTCCCCAGAATCTCTGTTCTTTCCTCTTCAACTGTAAACTCTGAAAAAAGAACAGAACAATGCTCAGAACTGACAATAATCAGCATAGTTACATTTTGTTTCCTTGGAGAACTTGGAAAAAAAAACCATTCTGATAGCATAGTAGCACTTTTTTTTGACACAAAAATAGCACTCTGCTGCAAAAATGGTAGCATACAGTCAAAGAAAAGAGCAGATTTTAAAAAGTGTCTAGTTAAAAGACATTACTATTTTAATCATTCTGACACATTAATGAATGCTTAACCTTACAGGACAGGCTGGAGGCTGATAGGTTAAAGACAAGATTGGTGAAGCCTGTTGCTTTCCTTTGAGACTTCAAGGCAAACATTTGGCCAAGAATTACACTGTGGAGAATTCTCTGAAAGTTTGAACCCACAATATTGTCCAGGATCAGTAGTTGCATGCCTATGGGTAGGCACATAATGAACAAAAGAAATATACAAACTATTTGTAATATACAAAAGGAAATAGGTCTATGGGTTCTTAGGGGAAGGTATATATACCTTTTCTCAGGATATTTTAACACCGTGGGTTAAGAACTATAGGCATCTCTAGCCTCATAGCTTTGGGGCTGGCACAGAGGAAGTACATTGTAGTAGAAGCATAGGAGAACAAACTCATGGCCAGAAGCATAAGAAGCAAAATGCTAGGTCCTCATGATCCCCAATGAAGACATCCAATCAACATTCTAAAAATATCATATTAGGCTCCAGCTCTTAAATTTGCACCTCCTCACTCAGAAAAATTGCTTCTAGCTCCATCTATTTCCTTATGGATATCATAATTACATTTTATTAGGAGCTGAATAATATTTTTTGTACAAATACATCATATTTTCATTATATATCTCATGTTCTTTCCATTTTTTGGCCATTGTGAATAGAGCAGCTACAAGCATTGATGAGCAAATATCTCTAGAGTAAGATGTAGAGTCCTTTGAGTATACATCTAAGATTGATATAGTTAGATCATAGAGTAAATCTATTTTTAGTTTTTGAGGACCCTTCACACTGATTTCAACCTGCCTCTGGACCCATCAATATAAGCAACAAGACTTTAGCACATGACATTTGAGATACACTAAAAATTCAATACAAAGAAGGATTATCTTGAGATTTCACATAAGGAGAAGCAGCAATCATATTAACTCTTATAATTTGTTATCTTCAAAAGAACCATGGATCTCTCCTGTGGTTTAAATGTAAAATGTCTTCCATACACTCATATGCATCAACATTTGGCCTCCATCTGGTGGCACTATTTGGACATGTTGTGGAATCTTTAAGAAATGGAGTCTTATGGAAGGAAGTTGGTCACTTGGGGTGGGTCTTGAGACTTTAATCTGATCCCCCGAATGCAAATTCAATGTGACCAAACCAGCTTCTTGCTCATGCCAACCAGCAAATCTCCTCTGCCTGCTGCCATATCTTCCACGAATAATGAACTGTATCTCTCTTGAACTATATGTCAAAATAAACATTCTTCCTTAAGTTGCTATTGATAATTTTATCAGAGGAAAAACAAACTAATACAATCCCTACAAAACATCAATTATTGAACAGTTCTAGAGACACAGGATACTGACAGAAAGACCAAGTAACCTACTACTACTAGAAAACATAACTCTTACTCGGTTCTTGGACTCCACAGCACAAAGTTGGTAAGCATGTGTTTGTATAACACTATAATGAGCCTTATTGTAGTATAACACTATAATGAGCCTTATTGTAGTGTTTCCCATGCACCAATTAGAGGTTACTATTAATTACTGTTGCCATTTTGTTCTCCTATGGTTTACATTTATCCCTCTACTGGCATCTCAGCTTCTCAGTCAACAGGTTAAAAAACTGTTGGAGTCATTTTTAGCTTCTCCTTTTGAATCAAATCAAACTTACATCTAAATCATCTGTGAATTCTCTCGGTTCTACCTTAAAATAGCTCTAATCTGATGCTTACTTGCCATCTTTAGTACAATATGTTATTCCAAAGGACCCTATCTCATGTAAAGTGGTATAATTCCCTTCAGATAGGACTCCTTGTTAGCCTTGAACCAGAATGCTTTTCTCAACATGGGCAACGAGTATCCCTTTAAAATCCTAGGTCAAAACATGTCACTCCCCGACTCAAACTCTCTGATTACCTCTTGTTTATTCATCCTCTCTCAGAACCTGGACGAGTCAGCATCTGAGGTATTTCTTAATCTCCTGATTTCATCACTTAATGTTCGTATTCACACTTTTTCATTTCACTGTATCCAGGCCAACTCCCTAACATTCTTCCAGCACGCCTGACTGACTTCCACTCTAGAGCTTTAGCACTGACTGCTGGCTGAACCTAGATGAATCAATTCTATATATTTAAATCCTCCTCTCTTTACCTTCTCAATTTCTCAAATGTCACTAGCTCAACGAACCATACCTTATCTATTAATTTTTTCTTTCAATGTCTTTTAACACCTCAGTTCTATTCCCCCCTCTATTTGTCTCTTTAGTGTTTATCAACATATGTCATCCTTTATATATGTAATTTGTTTCCTTAACAGACCAAAACTTTAATTTCAGCAAAGCAATGGCCTAAATTTTTTCTCTTGCCATGTGCATTACTTCTACAAAAGTATCTGTTTCCTTTCATGAGAACCCTGGGGACATTTTGTAGTGTAATCTTCTGCAATATACCATTTTAAAATGTATTAATTAAGTAATGTAACACTTTATGTAAGTGGAGAAGATATACATGACTTTATATATAAGATGCAACTACTGTTCCCTGACTATTGTGATGTGGGAGTGATTTCTTATTAATAAAGAAACTTCCTAGGCCCCTTGATAGGCCAACCCTTAGGTGGATGGAGTAAACAGAACAGAATGCTGGGAGAAAGAAGCTAAGTCAGGAGTCACCATGATTCTTCCACTCCAGGCAGACGCAGGTTAAGATCATTCCTGGTAAGCCAGCTCGTGGACTACACAGATTAATAGAAATGGGTTAGATTAATATGTAAGAGCTAGCCAATAAGAAACTGAAACTAATTGGCCAGGCAGTGTTTAAAAGAATACAGTTTCCGTGTAATTATTTCGGGGCATAAGCTAGCCATGTGGGCGGCCAGGTGCCGGGGACGCAGCCCACCACTCATATTTCAACACTATTGGTTTCCACATGTCTTAGAAAATATATACATCCTTTAATTAACCCTGTCTCTGGCATTCTGTTACAGCAGCCCAACCTAATACTGTGAGTATCATTATCCTCTGTGCAGCTTTATGAAGACATTAAAACTGTTTTGTGATAAATTAAAAAAAAAGTACCTGACACAGAATATAAATTCAAAAAATAATCACTAACTGAATGAATAATACTTAACTGTGCATACATTTGGGAATGAAATGCATTTCATTAATCTTAAAATTTTTAAGCTAAATTTTATTTTCTGGAAAGAATATGGGAGGATGAAGTGGTCACAGGGCTTGATAATGGTAAAAGAGAAGTACAACAAACAGTGGTTCTTGCCATGTTCCAGACAATTATGAGGAATCTTCGATTGTTGACTATGAATTTTGTAAAATCATCTTGAGTGTACAAGAAAGTCACAGAAGCATTGAACAATTCTTTAAGATGTTTAACGTGTTCCAATTTAGAGCTGGGCATCATCAACAGAACCAACTAATCTTGAACTTGGTGCTGCAGACCATATATTTTGGAAAGCTGCTTGTTTTTGAACTTTTGGATGTTTGAACCTAGATTGGCGAGAGGGAGGGGAGTAGCGAGCACTTTCCCCAGTGCTCCCAGACATGGAAGACAGTGGTGGGGAGAATGAGGATATGGAGTTACTACAGGCACAAGCAATTCTTAGCCTCACAGGTTACCCTGGCATTCGGAGTCACTGAAAGAGAAGAGGCCCTTTGCTCTGCCAGCCTACACTATTTTACAGAATGCTGTCACAGGATGTCACCGCTCCACTTTATAATGCGGCCAATTAGTATCACACAAATGATGAGCCTGGCCTATCTAGCCAATTATTATGCCTAACAGCTGTATTTACTTAGAATCCCTGTATCTAATGCTACCTCCACTTCCTGCTGTATGTATCACCTGAGCAGGTGGTTGTATTTATAGAATGCCTTCTAATGTTTTATGTTCTATCTCTCAACACATGAACCTATAAAAATTATTAATAAGTGAATGTGAGACAATGTGAAAATTCCACACATTCATTTAGTATGATTTCTATATTAGGAATCACTGAAAACTTTTCTTTATTTTGTCTAGACACACAATGTATGTATACTATATAATGGTATTTATATTTGTATGTTAATGATTTATATAAGTGCATGTATAACAGTCTAATCAAGAAAATACTTAATAGTTGAAATATTCACACAGGGAAACAAAATGATGTTGATCCAACCTTATTTACATTTAATTAGTTTTCTAGCAAAGCTGTAAGATTTTTCCTAGCAGTGGAGATGAACAAATGTTTTCTTCTGCTTCTCCCAGAACTGGATTTGTTTGACGCTCTTACAGCACTCAGCACTCAGACAATAGTAGTCTGGAGAATTTCACAACCTGGCTCTAAGTTATGCATGCCCTAGCCAATAGGACTAACGATATATTTCAATAATGCGAGGTCAAGCCCTCATTTAATTGATAAGCTGGCAAACTCAGACTATAAAAAATATGAGAAATAAAAACAGTCAAATGCAGTGGTCTCTGCCATGTCCTGGCTAAGGACATTCAAACTAATAATGGAAACTTTTATGAGTTTCTGTTTTTTCAGTTGCAGACAGTGACCTTGGGCAGTGGCTTATTTCCTGTTGACTTCACTTAATTATCCATCAAAGGCAAGCTTGCTATGGCATTTTAGGATATTATTAAGAAAACTCTTATTATAATATTGCTTTTTGAGTCTAGTTAACCGTCCCTGCTTTTGACAGATAAAGAGAATCCTGAGCAAAATTAACCAAGTAATCAACTACAGTTAGAGGAGTTGGGATTATGTACCTGGTCAGGGAAATGCAAAGGTCAGAGAAGCATGGCTTCAGTAGAAGCATGACCCTGCTGGAAGTCCTGCATGTGGGCACTCAGCCACTAACTCTGTGCCTTGCTACCCGTATCACCTTAGCAGGCAGTTATATTTACAAAACACCCGAAGATTTAACACTTTATAATGCATCTTTTAAGTGAAACTTTATAATTTTATTTTTTATATGTTTACTACTACTTATTAGCTCAATATAATAATGAGGTCCAATATAATGGCTCTGCATATCCATACACTATGTACTGATTAAATCCACCCTTCCATCCTACATCCTTCCCAATACCTGTCATTCCCATTTCTATATCAAGTCAACTGATTTTGGTGCCCATATATGAAAGAGTATGTACAATACTAAGTTATTATTTGGATAACACTTTTTTACTTAATATTATAGTTCTAGTTAAAGTTTGATGCACATAACAGATTTCATTTTATTTATAGTTGACTAACCCAAAGAATAAATAATTCATATGTATTATCCATTCCTCTGATGATGGCCAATGAGGCTGATGCATATCTTAGTTACTGCTAATATTGCCATAAGTCATATGAGTATGCAGGAATTTGTATATTATCCTGACTTCATTTCCATAGACGATATCTCCAAGAGTAAGATACCTGAATCATCTGCTGGCATTATTGTGAGAAATCTCCAAACATTTTTCCATAGCGGTTATACTAAATTACACTCCCTCCAACAGTGAATAAATGTTCTGTCTTTACTATCATAATACTTCCAGTAATATCCATCTTAATTGGAGTAAGATGGTATGACATAGCAGCTTTGATTTGCATTTACCTAATAACCAATAATTTTGCATATTTTCATACATTTGCAACTTATTCTTAATGAGATTGATAAGCCTTTCACTGGTGTCTGAGGGTGACTTTGTTTTAAACAAAAGTGATGTGGATGAAATGTAAGAAGAAAAAGTGACTTACACTCAGAAATGCCAAACACTGCAATGACATCATTTTCAGTGCTGAAAATTATAAATAGCTATCTGTTTTGATTGATAGAAATGTATCAGTTGGCTTCATATTGCCAAATAACAAATAATCCCTACCTTAGAAGCATAATACAGTCCCATGTGACATCTCACAGCTGTGTAGTTGGAATCTAGGCAAGCTCTGCTGAATCCTGTCAAGGTATTAGAAAATCAAAATCAATGTGATGACTTGCTGGGCTCTTAGACACAATGGAAGGAGAATCTACTTTCTTTATCTTGTCAGCAGAATCCAGCTCTGTATGGCTCTAGGTCCCAGCTTCGGTTGCTTCTCTTTCATCAAACTACTGACACTGCCCACATTCTTTCTCACTTGGTGCCTCCATCTTTAAACATTGACAACTTGTCAACACTTGCTTTCAATTCCCCCTGACTTTCTCTTCTGCTCTCTTTCTGGCATGAGCACAAGGGCGTTCCCTGATTGCATCTTCCCATATAGTTAAGTTATGTCCATGGATATAACCTTCCCTGTCTAAGGTCACTAGTTTAACTTAACCTAGTACATTCTTGGAAGCAAGACCGCACAGTTTTCAGAGACCGTAAATGTAGAGTGCCATTTGTAGAATTCTACATAATGAACAATTTAGTGAGCTTTTTCTGGAAGCCATAAAACCTAGGCATAATTATCATTTTGACAGGCTATTAAACATAATGTCAGATTACACAAATAATAGCTTTATGCATAGGTAAGGCACAATATACATTATCTATTTTCATGTAATTCAGAGATGCCAGCTATTTCTGTAACTAGAGAACACTGAGTAGCTTATTATCTAAAGTAAAAACTTTACTTCAAAAACAAATTAACCCTGCAAGAGATATAGGTCGGTGGTAGAGTGCTTGTCTAGAATAGCCAAAGCTCTGAACTATATTCTATACAGGAATCAAATCAATTAAACTCATACCCACACAGCAACCAAGGTCATCTTGGGAAGTTCAATGATAATATTAGAAATATGATTCATGCAAGTAACCAAGTTATGCAGATACTACAAAGCAAAACCCTTCTTTCTTAAATATATAGTCATAATAGTTTGGTATCTATTTGATAATCACTTCAAAATTCTGTTATCTTTTTTCTTTGTACATATTTCCCAAGTAAAAATGTTAAAGCTCTATCTAGGCTAAGGTAACAAATTCAATCCACAAAAGGCAATAAAGGAATTTTAGCATGTTAAGCAAAGTAACAACAAAAAAAGCTTCAACAACTCATACAAAAAATAACTTTTTATGCTGACATTAGTGACCCACATCGCTCTGAGAGCCACGCACAAACAAGGAGAATGAAGTGTGAATGATTATTTAAAAGCGACCAAAGAATTCCATTCACTGTTCAACTAAATAATAATAATTTAACACTCACCTCACAGAACATCCTGTTTCTATTCATCTACTTTGGTGAACTTAAATGATTATAGAAAACTTTTTTTTTACTTTATTTATTTATTTATTAAGGATTTCTGCCTCCTCCCTGCCACCGCTTCCCATTTCCCTCCCCCTCCCCTGATCAAGTCCCCCTCCCTCATCAGCTCGAAGAGCAATCAGGGTTCCCTGACCTGTGGGAAGTCCCAGGACCGCCCACCTCCATCCAGGTTTAGTAAGGTGAGCATCCAAACTGCCTAGGCTCCCCCAAAGCCAGTACATGCAGTAGGATCAAAAACCCATTGCCATTGTTCTTGAGTTCTCAATAGTCCTCATTGTCCGCTATGTTCAGCAAGTCCGGTTTTATCCCATGCTTTTTCAGACCCAGGCCAGCTCAAATGTCTAAAGCATCAAAGAAATTGCCTCTGACATTTTTTAGGACAAATTAAATAAAAACCCTTCATGTGAGAAATTGATGTGGGAATATATTGAGAATCATCATTCAATAACTTGAGCATAGTACTTAAAATGAGTAGGTTTTTTAGAAGACTATCAGCAATTAATATTTTAAAAAGTCTTTAAGCTATTTTTTATACCTTTTTTCTACCATAATGTCTCACTTCATACTTGACTAATCTAATATCTTTATAATAATAGTTCACATGTAGTTGTCAATAGTCTACACAAATCTTTTGTAAAACAGATTGAGGAAGTTCTAAGATGTCTTCCATTGGTCCCACTTACTAAAACTAAGGGCTTGTGTAAATAATTGTCATTCTTGGGAATTGCACTATCAAATCACCTAGCTACATTCATTGCCTTAGAAAACACTTCTATTAGATTTTATTAAGTTTAGTACTTAGACTTTGTTGCCCCTAAGACAAATATTCTAGCACGTTCTAACCTTTGTGTAGTCCTTTTAGGCACAACTTTCTACAGCACTCCACTACGCCATGTTTTGCTGTTTACAGTTTGGTGTCGGAGTATAACATAGTGGCTTGCACATGCTAAATACATGCTAAGTAAGTACATGCTCTACTATTCTACACTGCAGTAACCCTCCATTGCATTTTATCTTTCATTATTTCTGACTTAGATGATTTTGTGGATATTATGTGCTCTCTTTTGCAAATGCTACTTCTTTATAAATAACGAAAAGAGTTTTCTCATCCATATTTCTTAGAATTCTTTTCCTTGGAGTATTCTGATTTTAAGAGTGAGAGGAAGGAAATGTTTTAAAAAGTCTCAGGCTTACATAAATATTTACCTCCCACTCTAACACAGACACAAATCTTACCTATTAACTGTGTCTTCCATTAGCGTAGTATTTCTGTTGCAATCAATGAGCCAAATTGATTATTAATATTTAGTCCCTACTTTAGATTGTTCATCCACTAAATTAAACAGTTCATGGATTTTTTTTCCTGAAAAAAATTTTATACATTATAATTGAGCAAGTGTTTCTTCTCTCCCAACTTCACATAGATCTTTTCCACCCTCACCACCCCACTCCTAACGCTTGTTTTCCAAGATTTAAAAAAGCAAACAAATAAATACAAATAAGAAAAGCAAGAAACACACACACACACATACATCCTACAAGAGTAGCCAAGCAATGTTTGATTAACTTGAGGCCCATGACATGAGAGGAAACCTATATTCTACCCTATCTGGATGGCCAGGAGCTGGACACTGGACAGCGCAGAGACTTAGAGTTAGAACCAAGCACAACTGGCACAAAAAGTAATCAAAGAAATGATTCCTAATGATAATCTGCTATACTCATACATCAGTGCCTTGTCCAGTCATCATCAGAGATGCTTCCTCTGGTAACCAATGGGAGCGTGTGCAGAGACCCACAGTCAGACATAATGTGGAGAAACTAAGTTGGGGGCCTTCATCTGGTCTTTCCCCCTCAGAAATCAGGAAACCTGACAGAAGAGGGGGAGGAAAGACTGTAGGAGTCAGAGGGGATGGAGGTCACAGGGGAACATGGTCCACTGAAAAAACCAAGCAGGGCTCTCAAAGATAGAAAGGAACATCATGGATCAGCATGAGGCTGCATCAGGTCCTCTGCCTATATGTTATGACTGCTAGCTTGATATCATTGTAAGAACTGTAACAATTAGAGCAGGTGTATCTGTGACTTCTTTTGCCCGCTCCTGGGACTCCTTTCCTTCTATTGGGTTACCGAGTCAAGCCTTGATCTAAGGGCTTTTACCTTGTCTTGTATTTTGTTTTAACCTTTCTGGCTGCCATCTGTTGGAGACCCGCTGATTTCCGATGAGGAAACTGGAAGGAGAGCTGATCTGGGGGCAAAGGAAGATTGGGGAGCTAGGAGGAGTTGAGGGAGGGGACGCTGTATGAGAGAAGAATATATTTCAATAAAATAGCTTACACACACAAAAATAAATAAAAATGGTGAGAAACCCTACATGGCTCAGTATAATATATTGGCTCTTGTATCCAGATCAACTAATAAGAATTACGGAAGCAATTCCACTCTTGCTCTCCTTCCATTGTTTTTTCTTTGATGTTTTTAATTTACAAACAAATGTATCTAAGTAAGTCTATTTTTCTTGTTTTACTTTCGAAATTCTTTTGTTTGGGTTGTATTTAAATTTTTAAAAATGGATAAAATCCTGCCAGAGATAAAGGTATAGTAGATAAAAATTAAGAAATATAAATCAAGTAATGATCTTCATTAACAAAAGCATAAGTAAGCACTTGTTAATTATGACAAGGATGCCTTGATGATGATAATAGAGAGACATGGGTATGGGGTATGTGGGTCTTCTGTGTTATATGCACATCTCTTCCAGACATCTAGTTTGTTTCAAAAATCTTGTTTTCTCAAGTCTAACTACACTCAGTAGGTAACACACACAAATAAGAGCTGGCAGTCAGAGAGGGAACCAGGAAGAAGGGCTTCAGCAAGGGAGAAAGAGGATGAGAAACACTAACAGGGATAAAATGATTAAGATCCATTTTATATATGTATGAAACTGCCAAACAAGAAAAGTCAGTAAACAACAATAATTTTAGAACATGTTTGCTGTTGATATCCCAACACAAATCAGTTCACTATAGTGTAGTTGCAATAGTGAAGAACTCTAAGCCACCCCAATAGCCAAAATAAAAAGAAGTTCATAAATGAAAGAAGACAACTTATAAAGCAGTCATATAATTTTTAAGAGAGCAATGTAAATGTTTTATCAGTTTAATGATCAAATATAGGTTCCTCTGGGGGTTGGACCCAAAGCAAGAAAAGTAAAGGAGGTTTCGTTTTGCAATATAAATCTGTCTGCATCATCTCATTTATTAATCACATTTTATGAATTAATTGAAAATAATTTCTGTTCAGAAATATATAAGAAGTTAAGAACATTAGGATCTATTTCAAAGACAAAATACCTTTAAGATATTTCACCATAGTGGATGGAGGTTATCTATAAGCAGACATTCTCAAGCCCTTTGATGTTTTGCTGTTAGCACTCGACCTGAGCACTTCTGATGCATTATGCCAGTAAATTCACAGCTGGTTGTAGAGCAAAATTGGTATAAATTCCTTTTGATTCTTTGCAATTAAACATAAAGAATATTCATTCTTACACAGATGTTTACAATGTCAGCAACTGATACTCTTCTCTCCTTATGAAGCCAAGCCTCCAACCTCTGCTTGAAAAGAAGCACATTGCAGTATCTCATTGGCACAGTCTGATTACAGGGCCATTACTTTTATAATTGGGATTGTCAATTAGTAAAATAAGGGGCACTGGAACTCAGTCGCTGCAATAGTGCAGCTACTGATCTCACGATCCAGGCAGCTAGAGCAACAAGAAGCAGGTAGTATATACAGCATAGGCACTCTGCAGAGGGACAACTTACATCTGGAAAAGACTGAGCAGGGAAGTTAAAGATGTCATCACGCCGCTGAGACTGGGAAACAATTTAGAAACCACAAATTAGTCATTTCTAGGGTTTCCTAGTAAGTATGTTCAGGCTGCCATTGATAATGGATGTCTGACATCTCAAAAGCAAAACCACAGACAACTGGAAAATGCTTTACAAAGTTGGGGAAAAATGGGAAAACATCAACAGTGATCCATGACTGCTATAATTTATAATACACATTTCATAGTATCTTTTGTCACACCGTGTGTGTGTGTATGTGTGTGTGTGTGTGTGTGTGTGTGTGTGTGTGTGTGTGTGTATCATAAGACAACTTGCATGTCCTCAGGGTCATGGTGATCAAACTTAGGTCATCAAGCTTGGCAGCAAGAACCTTTACCAACTGAGCAATCACAACCCGTTCAACAGCGCTTATTCTAAATAATTTGTCCTAGATTACGTCACTAGGCATCAACATCCTTATTATTAGCCACTACTTACACAATAAATCCTTCAAATTTAGGTCTGAAGAAACCTTTACTCTCCTGCTTTATCAACACAGTACATCTGTATCACAGCCAGACAGACAGCCATATGCTTGCTACATTTGTTCCCTTGCTCATACATTCATCTTTGCTGCCAGTGTTTCCTCCATTTTAAAAGTTTTTAAAATCCTAGGCAAGTTTCACTTCCCAAGTTTTGTCAAACAAGTTTGTGAGTCTGTGTGTGTGTGTGTGCTGAGAGCCTTTCCTTTGTTAAAACAAATGTATGGTATTATTATTGTCCGATGTTATAAACAGTATGCCAGCATTTATTTTCACGATACTTGCACACAGTCTTTGCCACGTGATTGCAAACTCCTCGTGGGAAGAAACCACCTTGTTCATCTAAGTGTCTTTACCTCCCTTTTTGTCTCAGTGCTTGATGTCCAGTCCTGGCTACAACAATTGAAATCGATTCCCCTGAATAAATTACTAGTGAACCTTGCTTCTGAACTTTACTAAGATAAATTCTTGTAGTCAGATATATAGGCCTTAATTCTCCCTTTCTAAATTCTATGAGTCTCTGTACCAGGCATATCACATAAAATGACCTTTTCTGGTAGTACGTGTTCTGTGTTGGGAGCTGCATTTCTTACCTAGCATTGCCAAACCCATAAATCTGCCACTAAATGAAGATGAGTGGGCAGCTCTGTTCTCTCCATTGAGGCCACATGGAGAAGGAATATTTAGGGCTTGGAAAGAGTGTATATTGAGTTGTATTGCTCGGGTGTCACAGGCTGCAGAAGAAGGAATTTGCTGAGTAACCGATGTACGGCCAGCACATTTTTGAGAAGGAGCAGTAGGCACCATTTCAAATACCATGGTTTTGTCTTAATAGTGTCCTCAAGAGATTTTTTTTTTGTTTTTTTTTTCTCAAGAGATTTTTGATCACCTAACCACATGCTCTGTCATCAAGTGGCCACTGGAAAATACCGCCGGTGTTGCTTTCTTTTTAAGGACAGTGAACTTTGTCAAATAAAAAATCCTCACTCATGACATTATCAAAAGGAAGAAATACTGTACCTGAGCAAGTCCTAAGAGTCACTGACCACAGTGTCCCTTAAAGAAATGACCTGACATTTATCTATATTGACCTTGACCTTTGAGCTCAATAAGCAAGGCAAAAATCAGAAAAATTAGTTGAGGATGTATATTGATTTAATAGTAATCAAAATGAATACTGTGTGTCTACTAAAACCAAATACAAATGACTATGAGAAGCAGTTCTAGAGACATAAAGGACAGTTTAAAGGTGCCCAATCTGTATCCAAGAAGAAAGAGTAAGTTCAACTATGGAGACACTTCTACAATAAATGTCAGTGTGCTGGCACCTCCCCCATCAGCACTGTGTGCTTTAAAATGGATGTGTTTTATTCTTTTAGACTTATATAGATCTAATCTACATGGGAAGTAGAAAAAAGACAAGATCTCCTGAGTAAATTGGGAGCATGGAGAACTTGGGGGAGGCTTGAAGGAGGGAGGGGAGAGGCAAGGAGGGGAGCAGAGAAAAATGTAGAGCTCAATAAAAATCAATAAAAAGGAAAAAAAATTAAAAACTTACTTTGTTTTTTACATGTATGTACATTATTTTTTTGCATATATGTGTAGGCACCACTGGTGTACCTTTTCCCATGGAGGCCAAAAGAGGGCATCAGATACCCTGGAACTGGAGTGACAGATGATTGTGGGTTGTAATGTGGTAGCCAGGAAATGAACCTGGTTCCTCTGCAAGAGCAACAAGTGCTCTTAACCAGTGAGCCGTCAGTTCAGATCCTGCTTTTAATTTCTTTTAAAATAAGAGAATAATTTTTTTACCAACATAGAAAGTCTATATATTTTTCATTATTTTATTGGTGAAAATATGTGAGAAACATCAGATAGTCTTAATAAATGTACCGTTTCTGTTGGAATTTGAAAGTACTAGATCGAGGGAGGCAAAGCAAGGATTCTTTTATGGTTTAAGTCTCCCTTTGTGGACATGGAGCGTGGTTGTGGAGTTTGTCCTAACACAAAGATGGCTTCCCCCTTTTCCATGGTCGTTCATGTAGCAAAACATGGGCAAACTGATGCCTGACACAAAGAATCAATGCAACCCTTTAAGCTGAGAGATTTACACTGTCCTTTTCGATTTTTAGCCAATTGGCTAAGTATATGTGTTTTTAAGTGGGTCAGAAATCACTTGCTTCCTCTGTACGGGTTGTTCAGCTCCCCAATGCCTCTTCCATTTACTCTCTGTCGTTCATTCTGCTGTGGCTGTCACTGTCAGGTGTCTCCCAGGCCTGCACTGGGCCACAGCCTTTCATTTAACTAGAGTGACAACAGGTGTGGGGGGGGGAGAGAATAAGGATGGAGTGTCTTCCAGAAGATGTTATGCTATTTGAGTAGGCACATTACAGAAAAAAAGAGGGCTTTCTGGAGTGATCTAGAGGAAAGAGACAAAGCTTATTAAATGGGGGTATCAGATAGACAAAGACAGGGAGAAAAGGCCCAAGGAAGTAGATATATAACCACAAATAAAGGAAGTATATGCTCATATAATGAGATAAGAAACTATTTTCATTTAAAAGATACCCATGAAACAAAAAAGGATCATTTTGTAGGCAAGCACCTCACAATAAAAGAAAAAAAAACCTAATTTTTGTAGATAAGTAAAACCTCCTGGAACTGGAGTTACATAAGGTTGTTAGGTTCTATGTGGATGCTGGGACTTGAACCCAGGTCGTCTTGAAGAACAAATAGTGCTCTTAACATCTCTCTAGGCCATTGTGTATTTCTTACATCAAGCCCATTAAAAACAAAACAAAAGAATAGCTCAAGGACAAAACATTAAATTATGAAACTGGGAAGGCAATTCTATGGATATATAAAGAAAACAGTGCCCAGCACATTGCTTGCTAACAATGTAATAATATAGAAATAAGCTTAGAAAAGCCTTACTAGACAACCTGTCACTTAGACACTCACAAATTGTTCAGATCAAATAATCCAGCACTTGTGACACTGGCTTCTTATTCTGTTAGCGAAATAAAAGAGGATTAATTATTATTTTTTTAAATTAAAGCTAGTAATAATTGAATATTTTATTGGGAGCTAAGCATCTTAATGTATAGTCTCAGTTAGAGGCTTGCCTAACTCCACAGTCAGATCCTACTCAGAGACTCCATAGGTACAATTTTCGTTTTGTTTTTAACCAAGAATGCTTGTGAGACTGGCCCAGTCCTAAATTAAAAAGTTAAAGCGATGTGTGAAAGTACCAAAGAGCAAAGCCAGATGTCACCAGTCATCCTTATGGGGGAATCATCTCATCGCTAATGTCACTGAAAGTCACACCTGCCTGCTTTAACAATGCCCTGGATGTTTATGGCCCTGTGTCCTTCCACTGGGTCTTCTCCAAAGAGGTGACTCTACTATCCCAAGCTGAAGCAACCTTAATGAAATAAGAACATACTGTATATCCACATATAATAAATTCCTAGTGTTAAATATTTTTTTGTTTAATAGACATTGGAGTTTCCTTTGGCCTCCAGGTCTTGGGGCATAGTACTTCCTGATAATGTCTTTAATAAAAAAGGTAAAGACTCCTGCAAAATGTGAACGAGTGTATCCCTACTTGAATGCTGAAGAACTGAGCGGTCTCTATCCCAGTTTCCTCTCCTTAGCAGAGAGCCATCACCCCACCTGGTTTATCCCACAGCCACCTCTTGTGTTAGCGAAGGCACTCAGTAGAGCTGACTGTGGGCTAAGGAGCTCTGCAGAAAGGTGACTGAATAGCTGAGGAAATTGCATTTCCACCATGTAAAAGAAGTGAAAGGGCGGGTGCCCAGAGACAGAGCCTTTCATCCAAAGGTCCAGGGTAGACTCCAAGAATGAAACCAAGCAGAACCAAGCATTGTAAGAGCTGTTCCCTGGAGCCCATCCTGCAGCTAACTGTTCCTTAATTGGCTACCTCCAGTACTTCTTCTCTTAGGCCATTTTCCCTTTCCACAAAGAAAAAGACGGTTGGTATATGCACTGACCATTCTGAACTCTGCTAAAGAAAATTTCACTCCTTGCCCGGCCAGCTTCTATTTATATAATCTTGCTCATCTTAATTTCATAAATTTCTCCCTGAGCAGTACATCCTTCACTTGAGCCAATATCCCACACTTTGTAACTGGTTCGACTTAAAATATCCCTCATATTAGAATATGAGGTCTATTAGAGGAGACACTAATTATCATAATCCTAAATCCCACATCTATTAGGAAGATAAGATTCAATAAATATTACCTAGCTGGCCACTTGTTTGGATCACTGAGTACGTTCTGTCATTATTATTACTATTATTTGGATGGTATCTCATTTAGAAACCTCTGGATTCTTATTTAAATTAAATGCTTTGATACTCATTTAGGTGAGGGAAACATTTTACATCGGACAACATTGTGCATTTGGTTTTAATCCCGTTTTATAATGAAGCTGATGTTCCCAGCTGCTAAAAATGATGGTAAAAGTCTTATCTTCCTCGGTTCCTTTGGCCCATTGCTAAGATTAGTAAAATAAAGGATTTTGTGGCCACAGTACTTTCTAATATGGAACTAGAGCGACATATGATTGGATCACCTTTCTGAAAACATGAACCTTCTTAGCGTGATTAAGTAGGAGTCCGGTTTCAGAAGCTAAGCCTTACTTACGGAAAATTCCATCCTCCCAGCTTCAGCTCGGCTTTTCCCAGCGTAGTCCCTGCCTGAACTCACTCCTCATTTTTACATCAAAAGCTGCAGTCGCTTGTGCTCCCTCGTCTAATACGTGAGGCATGCGATAGAAGGTCAGTATCACACAAGCTGGGGTCATACCACATCAGGGCCGGCATCTTTAAACTGAACATCAGAAACTCTTTGTATGCCATTTAGCTGGCCCAGTATCATTCTTGCTCATCACCCTCCGCCCTCGCCTTCTGTACCTCTTTCCCTTTCAGGTGTCCAATTCAATCAAGTCAAAATTGCTTTCCTCCCACTTCCTTTCTGAAGCAAATCCTTCCTCCTATGCCTCTAAAAACATGCACGATCCTCTGAACGGACCCCATGTGCTGTGAACTCCAGTCCTTTACTTCCTGCTCTTCCTAGCAGCCTATCTAAGAGGATGGGAGGAGCCGGTGTTTGTTCCCTCTACCAAATTCTGTGCTACTGGTCTGAGCTCCCAAGGTCCCAATGAGGAGCAGAAGGAGGGAGAAGATGAGCAAGGAAGTCAGGACCACGAGGGGCGCACCCACCCACTGAGACAATGGGGCTGATCTATTGGGAGCTCACCAAGGCCAGCTGGACTGTGACTGAGAAAGCATGGGATAAACCCGGACTCTCTGAACATGGCGAACAATGAGGGCTGATGAGAAGCCAAGGACAATGGCACGGGGTTTTGACCCTACTTCATGTTCTGGCTCTGTGGGAGCCTAGCCTGTTTGGTTGTTCACCTTCCTAGACATGGACGGAGGGGGGCAGACCTTGGACTTTCCACAGGGCAGGGAACCCTGACTGCTCTATGGACTGGAGAGGGAGGGGGAGAGGTGCTTGGGGGAGGGGGAGAAGGGTGGGAGGAGGGGGAGGGAAATGGGAGGCTGGGAGGAGGCAGATTCTTTTTTTTCCCTTTTCTCAATAAAAAAATATTATAAAAAAGAAGTTGTTTCTATGTAGTTAGTATCTGGGCAATTAGAATAAAACCAATGGCTTAACGATTCTCTTTTCTAAAATTTAATACAATGTGTTTAATTATGGGTACTTTCCATCTAAAAAATAAATTCTGTGCTAACCTGTCTTATGTGAGCATTTTATGGCATAACTGCAGGACTCTTGCCCATGTAGTTGTTATAAAAATTGTGAGATGAACAGCTGATGGTTGGAGACCCAATAACTGTTTGTGAAATGAAATCGAAGATGGACATCTCACCTGCAAATCTAATGCAGTAAGGTTTATTGAAACACCAAGACCTGTATTAGGAATCAACAGATACAGTCTTTCCTAATTCCACCAAGAATTGCCCACATTACTGGCAAAGTCAAGCCAACTATCTCTCCACTCAATTTTCCCATCTATAAAACAGCATTTTAAAAATCTGACTTCACAAAAGTGCACAGGGCACAATGAAACTAAATTACATGTAAAATTTGGTTCCACAAACTCCTTGACACACATCTCTACACAGATCAGAAACATTTGTCTGTTGTTAGAAAACACTGATTTGGTTAAGAAATCAAAGCCGAGAATAGTGAACCGTCTACATTTGTAATGCAGTCATAGAATAATTATGCAGATATGATGCATGAGACATTGCTTACTATATATGATACCTCTGAGATACGGGGAATTCGCTTAAGCAGAGTCCAGAATGGCCAATGCATATATCAACAGGCAAGAAGATTTGCAATCACAAGCCGTTCTTCCAAAACAAGTCAGATTAAGCCAGCTTCATTGGCATGTTTGGGAACTTCAGGACGCCAAATGTAATATATCAGAGAGAAAGGGAATCACTTGAGGCCTGGATGGAATAGCAGGGCATCAGTGTTTCAATGGCACACTTAAGTGAGATTACTGTTCCTTCTAGCAAAAATCCTTCTTCTCTCATTTAAAAGTAATCAAGTTCCAGAGTTCCTTCCAAATATTTTGCCAAGAGTGGCCCAAGAGGACCACTCAAGGCAGATGCATAAAGGTTAAAGGAAGTGCTGGAGGCAGAATACTTTGGAAAGGTACTTGTAGATTCCTCTAGAGACCGAATCTATCATTGTTGCCTTATGCTGTATGAAAGATGATGCAAATTGGACAAAGCCAAAATAACGGGTCTGACTGATGTTCAGAAAAGAGCAACAAACTAGGAATGTGATATCTCTGCTTAAAAGACAAAGACCACTACAGGCAACTCAGGAATGCAGAGAGCAGGGGAAATGGTCTTCTCAGAGAAGAACACAGCAATTATTTATCCAATCCCAAATAGTCAGCTCAGAAAACATATACAGAGAAGTAACATTATATGGACTGAGTAGGTTAGACTTATATATTTAGGCATATATATATATATATATATAGTTGTTATATGTAATTGTTGATATATCAACAATTTTATTTATTTTTTTATGTCAAAATATGTGACTTTTTACTGAATAGGGTATATGAATACACATGTAACTCAAGGCTTAAATCTCTTGTAATGTGTCTCATTAAGTCCATTCTTTGGGGTGAGTGAATGCGTAAGTATTTTAAAAAGATATTGTTGTGGCAGTCTTTGTTCAATATTTCACAAATTAGGATTTCATATTTTGATGTGTAAACATAAAAATTAGCATGACTACACATAACCATAGCTGTAGGGTCATCATCTCCCACAGCATTGCTCTCTTAAGCCTGTATGAAGATGAATTCTA
>NC_022032.1:8752411-8754774 GCF_000317375.1 Microtus ochrogaster
GTTATATGTAATTGTTGATATATCAACAATTTTAAAAGGACATGAATTTGAGAATGAGCAAGGGAATACATATGTTAAGGGAGGGCCACTGGCTGGTTCCCAGCTGCTCAGCCCCAAAACAATCACACAGAAACTATATTATTTAAATCACTGCTCGGCCTATTAGCTCTAGCTTCTTATTAGCTAACTCTTACATATAAATTTAACCCATTTCCATTAATCTGCATATCACCATGTGGCTGTTGCTTACTGGCATCTGTCTCCAGCAGGGGCTCCATGGCTTCTCCTGATTCTGCTCTCTTACTCCCAGAGTTCAGCCTAGCTTTCCCCACCTAGCTCTGTTCCCCTATAGTTTGCTATAGGCCCAAAGCAATTCCTTTATTAACCAATGATATTCACAACATACAGAGGGGAATCTCACATCATACATGGGAGAAACTGAAGGGAGGAATAGAAAGGGGGCATGATATAATTATATTTTAATTTCAAAAAATAAAAAGGTTATCTTTAAAAAGTCACTAAACTTTAATCCTATGCATCCAAATGTACTATTTGGGTAAGCATTAAAATGTTATTGTAAAAGAATGATAGGCTATAGTAAAGATAGAGTGTTAATAATAATTAAAGAATTCAGAAACCTAATGCAAAGGGCAATGGTATTTAAAAACTACAGCTAGAGAAAAGCAGGGGTATAGACATTCAAGCTTGCACACAACCAATGAGATTTCTTTCTTTTTTGTACATTATCCTCCCGGCCTCCTATCTTCTGCTCCCTCAGCATCCCAGAATCTTGTTAAATATTCCTCATGGCTCTGGCTACATTGTGATCTTAAGATTTCTTCCTTTCTTTCTTCATCTTACATCAATACAATCTGACTGACCTAGCAAATTGTCAATTTCTTGTAAACTTGTGCTAGGGATTCGGCCAATGTATATTGCAGCTGCAATTGGCTGCATGGTTTTGGCCTATATTTTGAAAGAGAGCCACATGAACAGAATATTCAGAAAAATTCTATACTAAACATTTTGAGTAGAGGTCTATGGGAATGGAAGACACCCCCACAAAGCGACTCTTCTTAGGTGTGGTCAATTTCTGAACCACTAGTATCAACCAATTATCAGCTGCTATTCACCTAACTGATGGTTGGATGCCTTTAAATAAAGCACTAAGCACAAGGCTTGATCTGGCTCATATTGTTCTGGTTTGTTGTTTGTTTATGAGTTAGTTTGTTTGTTTGGTATACATTCTACAGTACCCACAAAATAATTACTTTATTTCTCAAAGCCTCATATTCTTATTCCTGAAATGAGGGTGAAGGATCGTGGGTACATCTACACACATCTACAAGTATGGCGTTTGACCACCAATTCTCAAAGTTGGATGGAGAACAGAAGATAGCATTTAAAATGCTGATGTTGGAGACTCTAACAGCAGTTTATAACTTATGTTACAATTTTGAACTAGTAGTTTTGAGTTGTTATTATAAAATTTAATATAGTTAAAATACAAAGATGCTGTATTATAACACGCTTTTGAATCATTCAATTTATGACTTGTTCTTTTTGAGCTTAAAAGTCAACAAACTTAGATATTTTTCTCAACTTGGGTATCCCTTCCGTCACCATGAAGTGAACAATGTTGTTACCTGAGATTTATATTTAATGTGCAGAGGTGCACAGCAGATAGAGGCTGGAATTCTTTTTCACAGAGCAAGGAGCATTGAGTGTTGATACATCCCACATGTTAGTCATTCTGTCTATAGATGGCAAAAAGAGCAATATTTTTTATATTCACATAAAAATGACATATTTTTCTCAGTTCTTATTTAGTCTTTAAGTTATTTGAGAAGTTAAATAAGTGTAAAAGATAATTTAATCACTGTAACTAAAAACTACTCAATTTTCTCCAACTGTTTATGGGAAAGTGTTAACTCTAGGAGCCAGGGAAATAGCAATGTGTTCACTGACTGTACAAAATGTCATAGGCAGGTTATTGAAAAATCTCTGACCTCAGGCTTCAGAGTCATCTCAAAGTCTACATGAAGCAGTGCATGAAAACAAAAAGAAATGAAAGCATTGGGAGGATGTAAGAATAAGAAGGTTTTGGGGGTGGTGGTGAAGAGATGGCTCAGTGGATAAGAACATATATTGCTTCTCTGGAGGAGCCAAGTTCATTTGCCAGTACCCACAACAGAGGATCCACTACCATCTGCAACTTTAGCCCCAAGCCAGAGTTCACATGCATATACTTAACACATATTTATGTCATAAAAATGTTTTAAAGAAGGAGGGATTTGGATAGAAGAGGATAATTAGAAAGAGAGAGGGAGAGAGAGAGAGAGAGAGAGAGAGAGAGAGAGAGA
>NC_022032.1:8754874-8767758 GCF_000317375.1 Microtus ochrogaster
TTTATGTCATAAAAATGTTTTAAAGAAGGAGGGAGTGTGTGTGTGTGTGTGTGTGAGAGAGAGAGAGAGAGAGAGAGAGAGAGAGAGAGAGAGAGAGAGAGAGAGTCTGTGTAATAAATTTTCCTTACCAGGAGAACTGCATAGTGATATGGGATTCCCCTCTCTATGCTGTGAATATGTTTTATTACCATTTGCTAATAAAGAAGCTACTTGGCCTATAGAAAAACAGAGAATATAGCAAGGCAGGAATTCCAAGCAGAGATACAGAAGGAAAGAAGGCAGAGTTAGGCAGACACCACAAACTGCCAAAGGAGAAAGATGCTGGAAACTTACTGGTAGGCCACAGCCTTGTGGTGATACACAGATTAATAGAAATGGGTTAATTTAAGATGTAAGAGCTAGCTGGGAATACATCGAAGCCACCGGTGAACCAGCTTTGTAATTAATATAGTTTCTGTGTAATTATTCAGGTTGGGGCAGACGGAAAATGCAAAGCACAGTCTTTATTTACAGCATAGACTGGTGACCTATACTTTAAGGAGACCTCTAGTCTCCCTATGCTTTGCCCACACCTTCTACTTCTTTCAAATTTCACAAACAAATGATTTCTTACATATATACTTTAGGGAGTGACACCCCTCCTCTCTAATGGATCTGAGAAATCTGATAAATCTCTTTGCTAGGTACATGAAATAACTCCTGAGATGTTAAATGAACGTTCCTGATGCCGTCCACCACTGCTGTTCTATGCGATAAGCGAGGGAAGAAACTGCTGTAGAAAATTTCATACAAGCAAAACGAAGACATCAAAGGGTTTGATGGAGATCATTTAGAGATAAATTACAAATGGATGTATATGAACATAACTTGTTAAAAGAGATGATGCAATGGTAATATAGTGGCTCTTGAGAGCCAAGCTAATCCAAGGTTTTACTCAGAGCCCTTAATGAAAGGACAAAGTGAATCGACCAGGGGAATACTTGCCATGGTCTGAACTGGGCTCTCAAAGGAGTTAAGGTTTTGAATCCTGGGAACATTGATTATTCCCCTGAAGAGACTGGAGTTATTAGTCCCAAGAACCCTGTGTTCTCAGTTTGCAAGACACCTATGATAGCCTGTGTGCCCCATGTGTAACACTGACTGATTAGCTTCTTGTCAATTTTGTCCCATTGTATGTCAATCAGTCGCCACTGATTGTTTATTAGTTTCTGATAATGCCTCCCCCCAAGAATAGATTGTCTTAGAAAAAGTAATGAATATAATTTCATTGTATATTAGTCAATAATAGCTATAAAAATCCAGAACAAATATATATAATGTGCTTACAGTGCAAGATGTCAGCAAGTAACTTCCTGCTTTGTGATGAAAGGTATACAGTCAGTGTACCTAAGAGCTGCAGCGAGCAAATGTATCAACTATGATTTGCCTCTCTTTCTCTTATATTCTTGGCTGAAAGAGTTGTAAAAGCAAAGGTCAATTATTATCAGCAACTATTAGCATTCTAGGGTATAGATACCTCAGAGAGGGGGTTGCATAGTATCTGGGTGACTCAACCAGAGCATCATTGCATGTCCAGACACAGGAAATGGGTCCGTTAACCTCTTATGTCCTCATTTGCTGATAAAAATATATATTAGTCAATTTTTTGCTACTATGTTTCAATCTTCAGGATAAGTTCCAAATGTCTTAGGTCACCATCTGTCTATTTTAAGGACCTCTGTGCATTTCAGAATTCCATCCTAAAGAAGAACATCACAACCATTTATAAGGAAAATCTAGTGTGATTTAAATTATTTTCTTTGTTAGGAACACCAAAATAACAATGCTCATTTTTCTTATTATTTTAAAATTCTTAACCATGGCAATAATTTTATGATTTTATACTATTTATGGTTCAAAAAGAACCTATAAGTCTTAGAAACTCAAAACCTATATTTTATTATATTTCTTATAAATAAGAAAACTACCTCCAGTGATATAATATTATAATAAAATAGAAACATATAACTCCTATGGGTTTATACTTAAACATCAATGAAACCTCAACTACAAGTGATGAAATTGATTCAATATGATTTAAAATTAAGAATCTATCATTCAAATCTGAGATGTTAATATATTTGGAGGTCAAATCAGGAATTTTAATCCAAGGAAAATACTGTTGCTATGCTACTAGGTAAGAATAACATATAGCAACAGTGTAGAGTTGAAACATTTTCAAAGATATTCCAAATACAACTAAAAAAGTTTAGCATATAGGAAAAGTAAATACGAACTGCAAATGTCTAAAGATAGGTGCATGTTGGGACCATTTGGAGTCCTGGCCTCCAGCTGCTCTTCACTGCTAGCGATCTTTATTTTCTTTCTGATTTGAGTTACTAAAAGCTGTGTCAAAGTTGTTTACCAGCTCTGCTTCACGAGCACATGTTGCCTTGGCCTTGAAGATAAGGTTTTCACCTGTTGGCTCACTTGACTGTTGGGTGTATAAGCCTCCATGGTGCTATTGAATAAAAGGGCTTCTTACCAGTTACTAGAGGTCTGTGTCTCTGTCTCTCTGTCTGTGTGTGTTTCCGTGTTTCAACCTCCAGCCCCTTGCCCACAGCTTGGGAACTGTATGGTAGTGCATAGAGCACAGACAGGCGTTGTGCTCTGCAGGTGCATTATTCATTCAGTGTTTTAAAAAGATCAATAACACACACACATATGAGAGAGAGAGAGAGAGAGGGAGAGGGAGAGGGAGAGGGAGAGGGAGAGGGAGAGGGAGAAAGAAAGTATATTGTGCATACCTTATCCAGGAAACTAATACCACCTAATGTTTACTGTAAGCTTAAAACCCACTTTAATTGATTGAAAGTACTGTGTTCCAACAAAGGAAGTCATTGCTCTTTCCCAGTGGATCTAAAGACTCCGGTCTGCACTGCTCATTATTTGCTGCCAGGATTGAAACAGGCATTCGTAATTTGGCATGAATACATTTCCATATTGCCATGGCTCAGATTCGTGTTGATTATTAACAATTACTTACCGGGTGTCTATGTCCAATAGCCTTTGGGAGCTCAATAGAAAATAATAAAAATTCTTGGATGGAGAATTTCATTTTGTTAATCTTGTGAGACATAACACAAGAGATGGACAAGTAGATTTTTGAGAAAAGAATTTTAGAAACAAATCTAACCTTAGTAACTTCTTCCTAAGTCTTCTTCCTCTTGCCATAGTGTAGCCAGAATAAGGGTTTCATCCTCACTTTCATTCCCTACAATCAATGACTGAATAAAGTTTTTACTTCTTCACATCTACTGGGTCTACCCACTTCTCCTCAGCCCTGGGTCCAGGACCTTAATGTTGGTTGCTTTTTCTTCCCTGGCTGTCTTGTGCTTTAGTTCATAAAAACTGCCCATCCTACCTCTAGAGGGACTTCTCTAGAGTTCACATCTGATTCCTTTAGAGATTTTTATCCATTGTCAGCCTCCCATAAAAGGACCTTTAAAGAGGTTCCAACCGGCCTCTCCAGATGAACTTAGCTAAATATATTCCAAGAGACTCTGTAATTTTATAGTCCACCAAGGCATGCTTTTCCAGCTCTTCATGTTTAACAGTTATGAATTATGTCCCTCCCATCTTCTTTGCTAATTCCTAGGTTATGTGGGGTTCCTTGTCCATTTTCCTCCATTCTCTCATGTAAACTTGTAGACTTTATCTTTGCCAAAATAGCATGTTAATCTTCTTAACATGTATCTTTTTTGACCTATTCCCCAGGTTGCAATTAGAATGGCATTTTAAAACTGGTCATTTCAATAATTTGCTAAGGTTCTGGTGACAGTACGAGATTACAAGTTCAGTGAATCCTATTTCTTACAGTACCATACACTGTGACTACATTTTTCTTTATTCAAAACCCCTTTCTTCCAACCATCATGGAATATACTTATCTATCTCTTAAATCTTCATGAAAGATTTTCTCACCAAACACTGCAACCCATTTAATGAGATAAATCGTGTTCTTTAAATTCCATCATTTTTGCCTAACATAGGCATATTTACTAACTGGCTAAGACACCTTACCTAGGTCCAAATCAACCAAAATATTTAGTTGTGAGACCTTATTTTAATTGGAATTTAATTTCAAGATTAATTGATTACTATTGGGGGATTGGTCACAGCATCATAAGTTCTATGAAGGTAATGAGCGTGGTGGGAAGAATATTGATCTAATGGTGAAGACACAGAATGGCTTTGTGCTAAGAGCTGTAAGAGAAGACCAATTTTAAAAAGCAGATGATTTAAGGTCTCACTCACCAAATTTCTAAACCTCTATGATGCTAAGAAGACATTGTATAGGCATGGTAAGCTTTATTGTCTTTCCAGACACAATATTCTAGACAAAGACATGCATGTCTTCTGAGTTAGGGCTCTGATCCAAACAACCTGTTACTCTAGGGTTGTCAAGCCAGTTCTTTACCTCGTAAAACCATGTACTGTAGTACATGGTTCTGCATTTAGAAGTGCATGAGTAGAAGAAAGATCTTCTCAAATTTACCAAAATTTAATAACTACTTTTCAATCATTCCTCCTTTACTACTTACAAAGTGCATTGTCATATCCATTAACAAATGGTTTCCATTAATAGATTATGTCAGATATTGACTCCTGTAAATGGCTATCTATCAGTTCTTTTGTGCATTAGCTACAAGTAAGTAAATTAATGTAAAAAGATATTTTAGCCAACACAAAATGCCAATATATTACTATTAATAATATTATTGGTTTGCCAGCAATCTATGATTCATTACTCTAATGTCAAAAAAGAGCATAAAACTTTATTTATTACTTCTCAAGAAGAATCCTTTGACACAATTATCTAACCTAGAACTATACTTTCATAATAATTTTGAAAAAAACTAGGGACATTATTTTTAGTGGAATTTTGTTCCTTTGTTTTTTTTATAATACACTAACAATGAAAATAATATTTAATTCCACATCTTGTTTTGTTGCCAAAGACAAGTCAATGAATTGGGATGAAAGAGTTTCTAAAGCAAATTGTAGGGTTTCTCTAGGCATTAGCGATCCCTAGAAATAACAGTTATATTTATATAGACAACAGTATTTTTTAAAGAGAGAAATCTATATTTAAAAACTGCAGAATTACTGTATTACAGAAACAAAACTGAAAATGGAATGTGAGGCCTTGTGCAGGCAGTCAGATCCACCGAGGTGCTGAGGCAGGGCAAATCTTACCCTAGAGGCTGAAGGAAAGTCCTGGAAAGACTGACGTGGGGATGAGGGATCATTGAGCAGACACAATGTATAAATAAAACCCAGTGCTAATTAGTAAAACCAGAACCACTTCATTAATTATTCAGGGAAAGTTTTCAATTTGTGTACATATAGGAAAACAAACATTAAGAAAGTGTCCAATGAGAAGAGATGGTCCTGCGAGATGACACCCATGGACCACCATTCTGGGCAGCCACTGATGAAACTGTAGTATGTACCCTGCTCTAGGCAAAAGTTTTGAAGCGATTTTATACATAATAGAGAAATAGCAATAGGATCCCACCATAAATTTTTAACTGAAAATTCCAATTCCAGGTGTGAGATAACTCCCTGTGAGTTGTTTGATGAGGATGCCTCAGACTTCAAAACCAACAGAAGCTATTGTCGGTGTTCTTGGTTGCCCATACATACATTCTGGATGCAGGGAACAGAGAAATCATGTAGGAGCTGAGATGCATGCTCTCCCACTAAAGCTTATTGTTCACAGTGCTGAAAGATGTTATCAGCCTGTATGTGTGTGTGTGGAGGGGGTCATCATCAATCTTATTAAGCTGTGATTGCTGTGTGCAGCAATACTGACCTGCCAGGCAAGATATGGAGCATCAGTACTAACATGATTGCGCAGGAATTAACCAACCACTTTCACACTGGATTTGAGATTTGTTCCATGGGAAAGGAAGAGGTGTATGATACTGCAAATCTAGGCAACAGCCTATGACTGGTAAAGTCACATTCTCCAGAAAGGCATAGACTTCTGGCCAAACGACCTTATAAATTTTTCTATTTCTAACTGTAGTCTAGTGCTGCTTTCTGCTTGGGCAGAGAATTTTTTTTTTCATTGAACAGAAGTGAATGCAGAGCCTCTTAGCTGGTCAAAGTGTTTAGAATATGAAGCTGTTGAATGCTCAGCCCTATAAGTGGGGCATCCAGAGGGAATCCTCTGAGGCTCAGAGATTATTGAAGAGAGAAGGGAAGAAAAATATAAGAAACAGAATATGTGGAGGGATGCTATGAAAGACTGGCTTCTAGGTATGGCATGCCATTGTCGTCATGAACACACATGATCTGTGAATACATGCACAAGACCAGTACATAATCAGACCTTTCAGGACTCCATTTTGGATCATGGAGGGCTGTACAAGGCCTTACCATCCCCAAAGGAACTGTGATTGGCACAGGAGAGGACATCATTTTCTTAGGTGTTGTAGACACTGGCAAGTTTCTTATGCTGTATTCAGTTTCCTCTTACCCATACCATGAAAGTAGCCCCCATAAAGCTCAGTGAGCCACAGAAAACAAAATCACAAAAGTAGTAAGATGAGTAGTTGGGCATAAGAAGGGATCAGAAAGAGTAGAAAGAGATACAAGAGGACAATTGATGGTGAATATGTCACAATACAGCATATATACATACACATATATGTAAAATATGTTAAATTGAAACATCTCTGCAGTAGTAGTATAATTAGATAATATATTAAAATCACTAATATAAAAATAAAAAATAATAGCATATTAAAAATAAAATTCCTCATCTAATTGTGCAAATAAAAATTAAGATATGAACAAAGTCAAAGAAAGGGAGGGTTAGGAATGGAGTTTAATAATAGAGCAATTGACAAGCACATATAAGACCCATGGGTTCAATTCCCCATTACTGTGTGTGAGCAGGTAGGGGCAGAGAGAGATTGAAGACTTCAATACGAATCTGTTTAGGTTAAAGTTAACAAATAAAGTTAATGAGAAGGATGCGTTGACATATATAATTAAATAGCTGTTGTTTGAAGATAGCTTGTTTTTTGAATGACAGTAGCAAACTGTATCGATTATTTGTCTAACAAACTGGCCTCATATATGAAGATCTCATAGTCTTCTTAATACAACCGAGAGCTATGTAAACTCTGCATAAAGTAGAATTATTAGCAATATACGTTTTATTCTAAGTATATACTTAGGCTTCACTAATAGTACTTGTCAGTAGTTTTAATAATAATTATATAAAGGTAGAATTTTTCAAATTTTTTGTAGGTTTTAATATACTCTCCAATATTTTTCCTGTAGAAAAGACATAGCATTTTAAAGGACTCAAGCAAAAACTACAAACACAGTGTATGTTCCCTGAGAACTGTTGTCTGTTTTCCTTTATTCAAGCATTTGTCTTTTAAAATAATTAATAACATAAGATAAAATGACATAAAGACAGACAAACATACTCCATATCTCTATCTCTACATATTGATTTAATACTTAGAAAGGTAAACCAATTGATTTTGAGTCAGAGTGTTAATAAAATTAAAGTTGGAAAACAAACATCTTCTTTTGAATTGCTTGTGGAAATCTTTAATCGTTTGATATGATACCTAAAATGTGTTTAATGAGGTAATTTTGTCTCATATGTAAGATATCAAGACAAGATAATAATGTCTGTGCCTTAGACTGTGGAACACTTAGTTCTCAGTCTCCAGTAAGTGTGTGTGGTTAATATGCAAACTTAGTTAAGCAGGTCACATGATTACCAAAAGTGCTAGGAAGTCCACAAAGATGAGAGACTCAACTGGGTCCAAAATGTGGAGTAAGAATCTAAGGAATTATCCACTGGTATTACCTGTGTCATGTTGATGTTAATTAAATGTTGGTCCCATTATCAAGCAGCTGGTAACAGGTCTTCAATGTTTTGGCACACAATTACAAGTAGATAGAGATCAGCAGACATGAGAATCCCTTCCCTAATGCTGACAAACCCAAGATTAGTGTACTGACACGACACAAGAGAAATTAGAAACAAACATATACGATGTGTCACCTGACAGCAATCTAATTCCTGGCGGTGCCACAGTCCATTAGCCAGCTTCCAAGCCTCTTTTGTCTCTTTGTGCTATTGATTCCACATCTCGAATACATAATACTACCATGATAGTACCATAATTCTATTATAAGGAGAAATTTTAAAAGCTCATTATAAAATAAATATTTAAAAAACGCTATAAAATGGCTGGGCACAGTGGTACATACTTGTAAACCCAAGGTTTGGGAGGCTGAAGAGAAATGGGGGGGGCATGGCACATTCATGTATATCCTTCATTGATATCTAGCATACTGAACTGTTGATTGGATTATTTTAGGGTGTATGTACTTTTTAGTTACTTATATATTATAGACACTATTATCACATCAGTTGTAGAAAAAAGATTTATATAATTCTTTGCAGAAACTCTTTATTATATTTCTTCACTCGTTTTCTATGCAAACCCTTTTAATTTCATGTTATCATCTACTCTGCCAATTTTTGGATTTTCTTTCTGAGCACTTGAAGACCTTTTTCAAAATTCCTTTCCTACCTGTGTATTTTGAGGCATGCTGACTGTTTTTGTCATGCAATTTCAGAATGTCAGGGCTCACGGTAGTTAATCCATTCTTAATCTATTTTTGTACAAGGTAAGAGACAAGGATCTATTTTATTTCCTCTATATATGAGTATCAAAAATGTAGTCAGCATAATGGCTGTGTGGTGGTTTGAAAGAAAATGGTCCCCAAAGAAATTGACACTAATAGGAGGGAGAGGGGAGGCTTTGTTGAAGTAATTATGACTTTGTTGGAGGAAGTGTGTCACTGTGGAGGCAGGCTTTGAACTCTCATATGTTCAGGCCATACCCAGTGTCTCCGACCACTTCTTACTGCCTGCAAACCAAGGTGTAGAACACTCAGCTCCTTCTCCAGCACCATGTCTGCCTGTACACCACGATGTCACACCACGACAGGAATGGACTAAACCTCTGAAAATGTAAGCCACCCCCAATTCAGTGTTTCCTTTGTAAGAGTTACTGTGGTTATGATGTCTCTTCACAGCAGTAGAAACACTATGATAGGCTGTTTTTTCTTTTAGCTTTCTCATTTTTAAAAAGATATGCCATTTTAAACCTGCATTTTTTTTTATTTTTAGTAGCTTATGAAGAATAAGGTTTCATTGTGCCATTTTCCAAATAGAATTTGTCTTTTGCTCTGTCTCATTCTCCTTTCCTCCCTTCCCATTGCATCTACTTCCCCTATTTATCAACATTATCAACATTACTTCTTTCCCTTATATGATCTTCTCTGCAGTTTCATAGGCCATATCTACTCTCACAACCTTCTGTTTATATACATACCAAAATGAAATGTAACAATCCGCATATAGGAGTGAACATGTGAGTTCTTTCTGAGAGGAAATTACCTCAGTTTATTGAATACTTTTCAGTTCTATCAATTTCCTACCAGTTTCATAAGCTTTCCCTAAAGGTTGGGTAAATTCCATTTTATATATACATATATGTGTATATGTGTATATACATACATACATACATACATACATACGTACACACATGCAAATGGTATATGCATTTTCATTATCCATTCATTGATGACTATTTAGGCTATTTCCATTTCCTAGCTATCATAAATAGTCAGCTACAAATATAGATTATCAAATATCTCTGCAGCAGTATAAAGAGCCATTTAGGTATATGCCCAGGAGCAGGTCACATGGTAGTTCTGGTTTTAACTTTTTGTGGAATGTGTATACTGATTTCAATAGTGATTGTGCTAGTTTCTATGGCTACCGGCAGTAAATAAGCTTTCTGTTTTCTAAAGCTATTTGTTTCACCCAGTACGTAGTTTTTCCACCTTTTTCAGATATAGGGTAACTGTGTTTCTATAGTTTTAGCCCTGAGTTCTCAATTCCTTTGATATATGAGGTCTCTTTATGCCTGTAGCTTGATGTTTTGTTACTGTGACTATGGAGCATGACTAGAAATAAGATATTCCAATACCGCCAACACTATCTTTCTTTGTAGGATGGCTGTGACTATTTAGGATCTTTGGGTTTGTGTGTGTGTGTGTGTGTGTGTGTGTGTGTGTGTTTTCATATAAAACTCAGTATTGTTATCTTCTATTCCTGTGAATATTGTCATTGGGATTCTTCTGACAATTGTATTCAAATCTGTAGATCATTTTTGGTACTATAGCCACTTTTATGATATCAAATCTGTCAACTTATAAACATACAAGGCCTTACCATCATGTAGTGCCTTCTTTAATCTCTTTTAGTGTCTCCAGAGGTACAGGACTGGTCTATTTATCTGATAACATAAACTCACCTCTCTTCAATATAACTTTCACCCAAATTCCATCATCTCCCCACATTTTCCCCTGAGAGTTTCTCCTTCCATTTATGTTACTTTCTACATTCATCCTATCACCTATAAACTAATTAACAGTTTCACTATATGTTTTTCTTTTTTATGTTTATTTTTAGTAATATGCAAAATGATTAATACCTTAGTTTGCAAGACTATTAATGTCCTTTTACTCCCTATCATGATAAGGGCACAGGACTAATTGTGTTTAGTTGAGTCTTATTCTATTTCCATAGTGCATCTACCCTTGGATAAGGCCTGTCACTGAAGACAATATTCCACTCAACGGCGAGAACTAGGGATAGAATATGCTACACTGGACAAAAGTTTCTCAGAAAAAATGAGACTGCAAGGCTATTAGACCTTATTCTCTCACAGAGAGTAAAAATCCTTGCTCTGAAAATAGAAGGGTGCCCTAAATAAAAAAAAAATTAATCAATGATCTAACTTTAGATGTACAAGACAGAACACAAAAACACAAATAACATGAAAAAAATCAATGCAATACATCTCCTCCAAAATCTAATAAGCCCAAACTTGTCCTCTGATCCATTTATCTTCTGTCTCAAAAAAATACACCTCCTTGTCAAAGTTAGACACTATCTTAAGTTAAAGGGACAGAAACAAATGTTCCAAGAAAATGGAGTTAGGACACAAGAAGAGATGAGTGTTCATATACCTGCAAGAGTGCAGCTCAAACCCTAAATAGTCAGATGAGATAAGGAAGGTCAATTTATACTGATTAAGGAAATAATACATCAAGTATAAATTACAACTTTAAACATAGTCACTGAAAGCAGGTATACCCAAAATGCTAGAAAAAAATGCTTCTAGATGTAAAGTGACAGATTAACACAACAATAGTGGGTGACTTCAATACTACCCCACCCTCACCAGTAGACAGATACCCTGATTCAGATAAAGAAACACCGGTGTTGAATGTTATTGTAGATCAGGTGGACTTCACAAACATTTAAAGAAGATTCCATCCAAGCACCTGCAGAATACCCATTCTTCTTAGTAACAAACGGAACAATGAGTTATTGTTCAGATATAAGGACACCAAACAAATCTCAATGACGATAGGAAACCTAAAGAAACTTCCTAAAGTAATCTGACTGTCCTGAAATAAAATTAAAGATCCACAGCAACAGAATCTAAAGCAAACTTCCAAATGCATGGAAATTGAACAACACATTGTTGAATGATGAATGAGTCACTGATGAAATCAAAAAGAAAATGAAAAAGTCCCTATGCTGAATGAAAATGAAGATAGCATCACAAAAATTCAGTGGTACAATGAAAGCAGTACCAAGAGGGACGTTTAGAAATAAAGACATTCATTTATAATAGAGCAGTCCTACATACCTTAATGTTACATCCCAGTGTTCTGAAAAAAAGAAATAAGTCAAACATCAGAGAAGAAGATAGAAAACATAACCATTGTGGCAGAGATTAGAAAAACAGAAATTGAAAATCAAATAATCAAAGAATCCAAGACTTAGTTTCATTGAGAATACAAACAAGTAAACAGATCTTAAAGCCAAAGAATTGATAAGAAAGGAAAATGTCACAATTTTGAGAAGACAGAAAGATATTACAACACATAACAACAACATTAAGAAATGAAATCATAATTACATTTCTTTTAAAAATATCTTATGGATATGTGTGGCTGAGTGTATGCACATATATCATGTGTATAATACCACTGGACCCAGAGGAGGGTGGTGAATCCCTGGAAATGGCATTATAGCTTGCAGGCTGCTTGACATGGGTGCTGGAAACTGAACTCTTGACCTCAGGAAGATGTGTTCTTAACTGCTTAGCTATATCTCTACTGCCAGACCATTTCTTAAAGTCATATTTCACTTAATTAAAAAAATCTAAAAGAAATTATCAGATTTCTGGTTGCTTAAGAATATCAAGTTAAACAAAACCAATATAAATAATTTAAATGGATTTATAACACTCACTGCTGTTGAAGCCTTAATTTAGATCCATACCAAACATCAACAACAAAAATATCCAGACCTGAATTTACACATTGCAGACAGAATTCGATCAGGCATTAAAGAGAACAAATGTAAATCCTGTTCAAATTATTCCATAAAATAGAAAGGAAAGAATATTTTTAAATATATTTTACAAAGCCAATATTTCACTGGTAGCAAAAGCAGTTAAAGACACAATAGAATTAAATACCCATCTCCCTGGTGAGCATAGATACAAAAGTTCTCATAAAATATTTTCAAACTAAGGGCTGGAAAGATGGCTCTATTGTCAAGGGCAGTGGCTGCTCCAAAGAGGACCCTTCTGTTTCTAGGACATGAATGTCATCATACAATGATGTGGGAGTGTCATATATCAATCTGTTGATTTCATTGGTTAAGTAATAAACAAACTGCTTGGGCTCATAGCTTAGAACATAGGTGG
>NC_022032.1:8769022-8801522 GCF_000317375.1 Microtus ochrogaster
TTTTCAAACAAGACTAAAGATCTCCAGGGATCTCCTTGGCTGTCATCATCAGACAGGGACTGCACAGTCCTAGTGCCATGCCCTTAGACTGTGCAGCCACTGAGTTTTCAGCTTCTCCACTGTGCAGATGTCTATGTTGGACTATTCAGCTGGAGTAGTATAAGCCAGTCTGGTAAAGTCTCCTTGCACCAAATCATCATTCTATCCATTCAGTTCCTCTAAACTAACCCAGGAACCACACAGAGTGTCCTCAAAGAAGAAATCCAAACAACCAATACATATTTTAGAAAGAGTTCAGCATCCTTAACAACCTTCAGGAAAAGGTGAATTAAAATGAGTTTGGAATTCCATCGACCCAAAAAGAGGAACATGGGATGTACTCACTCATATTTGGCTTCTAGCCATATTTAAAGGACAGTGAGCTTATAATTCGCAATCCATATCACTCCAGACATAATGGCTGTCGTCAACTAAACTGAAGGTAAGGTATGGGGGCGACAATGTGGAGATGAGAGAACCTGTACAGGGCTGGGAGAAGTATAAACTTGTTTGGGGTCTATTGATATTAATGCAGATGTTTCTCAGAAATCCAAAACTGGGGCTATGGTAGGACTCAACTGTATAAGTCCCAGGCACATGCTAAGGATTCCCTTTCTAGCACAGAGGTCCTTGTGCTTCCTGTTTATTGATGCTCTGCTCACAGTACCAAGGAGATAAATTTGCATAGATGTCCATCTTCTGATGGACAGATAATGAATATGTGGTAAATATACACAATGGATTTAATTCTGTGAAAGAACAAATTAAACTCTCAAATTTTCAGGAAAAAAATATAATGAATGTGGTATCTAAGACTCAGAAAAAATAAATATCACATGTATTATAGAAAATCTTTCTATAATATAAACCTTAGCTTCTGATTTATATGTATGTGTGTTTATGTGAATGAGCTATTGTCAGTGCAGAAGGGGACCCACAGATGGTGAAGTGGGGAAGCTGGGGAAGTGCAGTGGAGGGTGTCCAAAACAGCAATAGTGATGCATGTGTATGAAAAGAGAACAGGGAAACCAGGTTCCTTTGTATGATAACATTAAAAAGCAATTAGAACTAATTGCTGAAATGTCACAGGGCCATCTTCAAGCAGCACCTGGAGAAATTCACACTTTCTGAAAGTTAGACTACCTAGCTGCCCAGAGAATGAACGTGAGGTTAGCCTCTTTAGCTTCCACATATTTCCTGTCACCACTGGGAACTATATAGTGTTATGTTGTTTTTCCTTTTCTTGCTTGAACCTGTCACACCCTCAAACCAGTTGCCTCTCCCTGCCCACTGCAGCTCACAGTCATTGTAAAGGATGGCTCTTTTTTTTTTTTATTTAGTTTTTGGTTCCTGTCCTGGAACTAGCACTTGTAGACCAGGCTGGCCTCGAACTCACAGAGATCTGCCTGCTTCTGCCTCCTGAGTGCTAGGATTAAAGGCATGTGCCATCACCGTCCAGCAAGGATGGCACTTAATAGACAGCAACCACTTGGAAATACATGATCACTAACGTTATGAGAACCATACAGACACCAGTGATTCTGTTTTGTAAACTGACTCATGGGAAAGATACCTTATCCCTGCCCCACCTACCTTTTCTGCTCTAGGGCTGTGTATGGTTGTACAGCCAAGTTACAGGTTCCATCCCTAACCTACCTTTCCCAACTGTGTCACAGTACAAATGCCATCAACCTTCCTTCTCCCCTTTCTGAGAAGGAGGCAGTACAATGGGACTCATAAGCATAGAATTTTACATCTAGTAGGTATCAGTTAAATCCAAGCCTTCATAACTGTTTAACTAGAAATTCAGAGGACTAAAAGAAAGAGTTGATACTCAGAATAGAGGCCCCAAAGCTAGTGCTTCTTCTAACCTGCCACAGAAACACCATTCCTGGATGAAAGCAATTTTAATCCAACTGTCAGGTGGACATAAAACTTCATCCTATACTGATTGGGCTGACATTTGTCCTCAGTAGCGACTCTCAGGACACTCTTCTAGAAGAGTGACACCTTCAAGGACTCCCTTCAGAGACTTTGGAAAGCATACAAAAGATCCAATCAGCTTCATAATAACCAAGGAATTAGCTAGCTTGAAGGAAAATAGTTCATTCCCTTCTATTTTGTCAGTGAAGGTCAAAGAGGCCACAGTGAATTATCTTGGGAGACAAACATGCAGGAGGAGATTTGGTAGTCAATTCCTTGCCGGCTATTTAGAGTCCTCCAGTCATATTCTCTGTATATTCCATGTTGAGCATAGTGCTGCCATGGAATAGATGCCCCCAAATTATCTGATGGCTAAATAAATAGACTTGTGTTTTCGGGGAAAGTGGAGGCAAAAGGAAGACACCAAATGCAGGAAAGTCTGTTAGATTTGCTCTTGACAAATAGGCTCATAGCAGCACCATAAATAAAAATGACAAATTAACTTGTTTGTTTGCTCTGTGAACAGGAAGGCTCATGCTTTGCCACAAGTTTGAACATTTTTACAAAACTGGGCTCCTCATTCACTACAGAGTTTTCCCATTCTGCGAAAGCAACTACAGAATGAAAGCTGGTCCCTTCCAGAAGTCATCATCAGTCACAAGCAATCCACATCTTCTCTGTCAAAGTCTTCTGTTCCAATGGGACATGAATTGCCTCCACAGGATCTTTTCACAGTGGTTCAATACAACTTGCTTTTATTGATGCCCCTTTAAATGCTAAAGACTTACTGAGTCTACACTGGTTGATAAATTTAGTTCAATAAACGCAATTTAGTCTATCTACACAGTGACCACACCATTACCAGGAGTTTCCCTGATAATGCTCCTTCTTAACTTCCCCGTCATTCATGTCTGGAATTTTATCTTATGTTGCAGTATATTTCCACATTAGATTTTAAGAAATTGCTTGGTCCTCCATAGACATTTATGAGATTAAGTAGAAAGGACGCTATACTTGGTTGTGATTTTGAGACAGCCCAAATTCAGTGCATGACCCTGAATAAACTTCTCCAGGATTGGAGGATTGGAAAAGAATGGGTTTTGAGGGGAGGGAGTCGGGGAACTGAAGAAGAAAACACTTGGCACTGGGTTCTAGAAGTTACAACAATAGAGATTAAAAATACAAAGGAAGAAAAGACTCATAAGAGGCCAAAGGGCTAGTGGACCCTTGGAGCAAAGCAAGGATTCTTGAGGTTCTTTCCTGGAAAGAATATGACAAGTGGCAAAGGAAATAAATCCCGATGGGCATGAGAAGACGAAGATCAGTGAAGAACTAGGGTCAAGGCATTGTCAGCCTGGATGTTCAAGAGCTCACTCCAAGCAAATGATCAAACCAGCAGAGTAAAGATTTGAGGGCAGCTCTGACTTCATTACTTAATTCACTCGTGGTTGTCTGTGAAGAATATCTCCAGGATCATAGACATGAGTTAGAAATAGAGATAAGCTATGTACACCCACAACCCAAAGTCTCCAAGAGGATTTTCCTTCTAGTCTGGGAAGTGCTTCAAGCATAGCAAACAATGTTAGTGGCAAGAAGAAGCTACCACAACAGCCATTCCCGTTCTCCAACTATCTGAGGTTTAAAGGACACAGTCTGGCGTCAGGAAACCAGTGTCCTAAAAGTCTCAGGTTCAGAAAGTAGCAAGAAAACAGTGAGAAGACAGGATTCACTAGCAGTTCTGATTGGGAAAGCCAGCTGGTCATAGACTCAGTGGCAGAAGCCCAGACAGAAGCAATAGGCTTAGAGAAAATGTATAGTGAGGATTACTAGCTCCAAAAGGCGTCCACTTTACATGATACCCAAGAGTAGTGGAATGAGAAAGTAAACAGAAAGGGTTTCCTTGAATATTCCTAAATTGGCTTTCTGGTTGTTCAGACACTAGTATTAGATCAAGGCAATGAGATTCTATAGTCTGGGTCATTCCTAAACTATGCTGCCCACATTCCAAAGGACAAGAGATTGGCTCACTGCCACTTGATCTGCATGCCACTGTCCGAATGACGGAGGACAGAAAATGTACAGCCCAAGAAAGAACACAAAGGCCAGATGAGTGGTCAGAAATGAACAAAGGGAAAATGATGCCAAGGTCACAACAAGAGTCCGGCTGGAGGCGGTGCCAAGGCTCTTGTTCATTGTGTTAATGCCCAGTTCTCCTACTATAGAAAACTGAGGAGTTCCCTTGTAGGCCATCCTTCACCCATGCTATCCCATAGCTCCCTCTTCCTGATCTTCACTCTGAAAGACAACCAGGCTAATCTAAAGCATTACATTTCCATCAACAATTTACTTGTAACACCATTAAGAAAGAGTACCAACATCCGTAGGCTATGAGGAAATGGAGCTGGTAATAATGAAGCTCTGGAGAACATTGGAGTGATATAGAAATCTAAGGAGCCACATTCTATCAGAGCCTTAAAGCAGCCACTAACTTGTGTCTGAGATACTGAGAAGTTTGTTTTCGGGATATTTGAAAACGATGCACTCTTTTTGCTGAATGGCAGGATTGGTGGTTAAAATACTGAAGTATGGAAGATATGCTTGACTATCTATCTATCTATCTATCTATCTATCTATCTATCTATCTATCTATCTATCTATTAGCTCCATGAGGTAATTACTCTATATTTATTTTATTAATCAATTATTTTTTGTATGCGTCAGCAGACATCTCTAATCCAAGCAATTTGGAGGTAGAAGAAAGATGGCATGTTCATGGATAGCCTGGTTATACCCTGACTTCAGTGCTAGCCTGGGCTACAGAGTGAGATTGTGTTTCATAAAAACCAAAACAAAAATAACCAGCCCCTAAAAGCAGTCAAATAAACAGGCAAAAAAAAAACCCGAAACATACAAACAAACAACAACAATCAAAACAGACAAACCCACCAATAGCTGCCTTTAGACTCACTGAAGACAGAAAGTATCAGTTCACTTGCACGGGCCTCAGTTTCACCATATGGGAGGAGTGTGGTGTGTTGCCCCAGCCTGGTCTCACACCCTAACACACACCACCACCACACTCACACACACACATGCATTCCTTTAAAACGCGCAGAAATTAGAAAGTCACCCTGATTCTTAAGAGATATAAATTTTTATTTCCTTATTGACTTCTCCTGAAATGGGAACTTAGGCTCCCCTCTGTGTAAAGGAGAGGAAGATGTGAAAGAAAGGAAAGGAGAAGATACTCACGGGTGCACGAGGCTGTACACATGCATAAGCTAGCTACCCACTGTGTCTTGTAAAATGCGCTTCCATCCTTCCTGTTGAGAGTCGGCCACGGTGATGGAGGTGGCAGCGACGAACGGTAAGATGCACTTGTGACCAATGTGCATCAGGCAGGGTCCCTTTTGAGATCATTAGCATCAAACATTCCAAGATGTGCTGATGTTCAATCAGCTAACTTCTCCCTCAGTGCACCTTGACAGAGTTATACAACTCCTAACTTCAATAAAAGGCTCTGAATTCCTCAGAAATGGGGAACAACAAGAATAAAAGGCTGCTGCTGCTTAAAAAATGACCCCAAAGTGATGCTGGTATTGGATTCTTAGAATTGAATGTTTCCTGAGGTTATCAAACGATATAGTAAGTAAGGAATATTATGGGTTGAAATGAAACTCAAAAGTACTTTTCCCTGTTACAAGAAGTTAAATTACAGGAAAACAAAATTGATGGTAAAAAGTTGGAGGAGAAGCCTTGCTGGGAAAGCAGATAACTCTGGGACTCCTGCAAAGCCGTTATGTGCTTTCTTGTCAACACGGTGGTGAAGCTTCAGTGGCTAGGCAGGGGATGAATGAGGATGGGCAGTTGAGATGCAGGCAGTGTGTGGGTGCCATGGGCAGGTGCCATATGCACTGACCTGGGCGTGCACATGATAACACGCAAGCCATGGTATGAAGCTGTAGTCCTACTGCGGGCCTGCCATCAGTTAGCTACCATCCCCCGTTAGGAACCATGCTACTTTTACTGTGTTATCAGCCACATTTTCCCATTTGGTCAACAAAGAGGTAGTATTCTTAATAGAATCTGGATCCCTCTGAGACTAGAAGAGGAAATGACCGGTGCAGGTTTAGAACACACGGGAAGGGTTGAGGAGATAGCTTCCTCAGAAAGGTGTATTTTTTGCCAGCATGAAGCTCTGAGTTTCGTCTCCAGAACACAGGTTTAAAACCTGGGCATGGTGGCAGGTGCTTGTAATCCCAGCACTGAGGAGGTAGAGCAAGGTGAATTCCTGTGGCTTGGTGGCCACTAGGAAGGTTTCAGACCACTGAGAGATTGTTTCAAAAACCAAAGTTGACAACATCCTGATGGCTGGGACCTACATCATCTTCTTTCCTCAGCAGCCCCGCATACAAGCGCTCACACACACTCACGGGTGCACACACTCACACAAACACAGGAAATGACTGCTGCTGGTTTTCTATGACGGTACCTGTGGTTTCAGAGACCAAAGCCATCAAATGAGGGCATATGTTACACAAAGATACCCTGTGGAATAAATTGGCCAGGGTCTCTATACTCCATTAAGGCTTCCATAAATACTTGTATTAATTATTCCAGCGATTCTCTGATAAAGCAAGCCCATAAAATGATAATTCACATCGGTTCCTTGGGATGAGAAGATGAGCATCTTCTCGCCAAGGGTGGCAAATAGAGGTCACCTTGTCAAAACCCCCTTTCTCCACTCCAGTGTGCATTTGCAGAGGCAGTTACGTCACTCTGAGTTGCTGTGTCCTTCGGCATGCAACTTTCCAGATGCCAAGTGACAAAGACTCAATGTACTAAAAACTAGAGTTACCTTGTATCTGGCATGCATATTTGATAATTTCATCTTATTTACTTCTTGCATTTCCTATTCTAGAATTTTGTTGTTGTTGTTCCTTCTTTGGTGTTTATGGAAAATCCCAACCTCCTTGTTCTAATTATTTTAGAGGGAACTGCTAAAAAGGAAGAGGTGTCCAGCTCTTGGCAAGTGTTGTGAATGCAAACTCAAGAACCAAGATCACACTTGTCCATACCATTAAGAAAAAATTATTCTGAAAGATGATTCTCCAGGAGGGGGGCCTAGGTACCTGCCATGCAAACATATTTCTCCTGCAAAGTTTTCATCCTGTGGTGTTCTTTGAAAGGGTTAAAATCTTTCTTAGAATAGCCATGAACAGTACTAAAAGGCAATGTTTGATACGTCTTCAAACAAAGAAATTGCTGCAGTTAGGGGTTTTCTATTTTACTCTACATGGAATTGCTAGAGGTGTCCATTTGCTGCCCTGTGGTGTGGACAGTTGACTTCTTAGCTGGCTAAAGTCTGTCACTGGAAACAGTACTTCATATAAGCACTCCTACATGCTGGCATCCACAACGCCTGCCTGGCTCTGGTTCCTTCCACATCATGATACTGTTTTCATGGAGTTTGGGATATTAAATTACAAGTTAAAGTTTTAGCAAACTGCTCGACTTGGGTAAGATCAGAAAGAATTGCTGCTGAGCTAGCCCATTTTCCTGCTTTTATCCCTGCCTTTGTTAATATAACTCCTGACAGTTCCTGTTCCTTCTGATAACGAGGCCACCTAGGACACAATATTCCTCATTCTAATGGCTAGCTTTGGCAACCAATGATGTCACAATGACAACACAGTGTTTTCCTTTGCTTTGAGTTACTTTTCATGACTCCAGGGGGAAAAAAGAAGGGAATAATATGAAAAAGACAAAGCTGGAGGAGGAGGAGGAGGAGGAGGAGGAGAAAGGTGAGAGATGGAGGGGAGGGGGCGATGGGGGGAGAAAATATACAAATTCCAGGCATTAGGGGTCCTGGAGGTATCAAATTCTTTCCACAGTCTTATTTTCCCATCCAATCCTAGACTCCTTTCTGACCCATCAAGTCACTAAGTGCAAGTTCATTTCCGCATTATCCAAAACAAAACATAATCAGAAGATCAATGTGCTGTGAAAATTATCATAGAAAGTATTCAAAAGTCAAATTTAAACGCATTTGAATTATCTGTGGTGTTAGGGTTATTTCTGTTGTCATTCCTCTCCATTAGGGCAAGACTAAAGTTGACTTTAGCTATAATTTCATGGTCTATAAAAACAACCATGGAGAATTGGATAGAGACTGCAATTTGGTTCAAACATTTTATGAATTTTCTTCAATAACAACATTTATTTGGCTTCTTTCTTTTGGAATAGTGCACCTATATTACTTAATCATAAGACACGGAGGACAGCTCCAGTAGACCAGAAATGGGTGGAGCTAAACCATGGAAAAATACTATTTGCAACTGACCTGGAGAATCCTCATGTTTTAAGATTGAACTGCATTTACTCACTTAAGAAGTAGTGGGGGGTGAGTTGTCATGGGGAAACTGTAATCAGGTATAACAGGAAAAATGTCTCAAAAATAGATAAGCACAATTTCTAATAATGTGACCCAGCTACCAAATAGCCTAGCATGCAGCTCTGAAAGACCTGGTGTCTCCTCTTGAACTGGGGCTCTCAAATGTCTTCACCCAATTCCTTTGAAGTAGAAATTGTTGAATTTTTTTTTTTGCAGAGAGTCTTTAAAAAAGTAAATATGCTTTCAGTTTTATTCTTTTTGTTCTATTGTATTTAAGAGGGCATAAAAGCAGATCTAGGGGAGATAATTAGTCCTTAATCTGTGGTTTGAATCTCAAAAATTGTATGTATACACAAGAGATTACAGAATTCAGCCTAAGTTCTTGAAAAGTTTTTTCCCTCTTAATGGTTTTTTTTTTTTTTTGGTGAAAATTACATGAAAACACGATTTTTAAAATTCAACAACACAAGACAACAGATTATGAAAGGAATTTTCTCACACCACCACATTCCTGAATGGACAAGACCTTTGTCAGAAAGACAAAGAGGATGATTATTCTTATAAATAATACCTTTTCCATAAAACATTTGAGAATGAATCCATTGAAATGAGGGTCACTGCCTGAATAACTTCTTCACAGACATTAAGGTGGCTACTATGCCCCAGATAGACTAGTTTTTGTCATTTCATTTATTTTTATTCCATTACCCACTAGTATGAGGATTTCACTTCCCTGGGAATCAACTACCACATTTTATTAGCAACATTATTGCCTTTGGGTAGAATATGTCATCAGGCTTTGGCTGAGAACAACCCATGCCATCCAGGATTTCCTATGCTTTGACCTGAAGGATGGAGCTGCTTTTTATTGTGTACTTTTGTATACCAGGCACAGTTCTACTTTACTGAGAGTTCTCAAAGTCAGAGCTATCTTAACCTGCCAATTGGGCTGTCACATTCATCACCATGAGCTCTGGAGTAAGACCACATGGGCATATTTAACCACACTTAACTGTGCCCACCAGCAGATGGCCAGCAAAAAAATGAACCCAATGCTATTTTTGTATATATTTTTTTGTCTCATATAGCTTTGTGTTTTGTTTCTGTCAAGCTGATTTTATTGGCCATTTGCTTGGTTTCCAATTTTGTGTTTTTATAGATTTCGATTGTGTGTGTGCATTTCTGGTGCTTTTTCTTTTTGTTGTTTTGTTGTTATTCAAATTTGTTTGGCTTATTTGTTTCCTAAAGACAGAGCAAAACAAAGGATGTGGAGCTGGGTGAATGGGGAGGTGGGCAAGATCTGGCAAGAGTTGAAGGAGAGAAAACCATGATCAGAATATGTTCTATAAAATTCTATTTTCAGCCGGGCGGTGGTGGCGCACGCCTTTAATCCCAGCACTTGGGAGGCAGAGGCAGGCAGATCTCTGTGAGTTCGAGACAGGCCTGGTCTACAAGAGCTAGTTCCAGGACAGAAACCAAAAAAGCTACGGAGAAACCCTGTCTTGAAAAATTTAAAAAAAAATTCTATTTTCAATGCAAATATATATATATTTAAATAAGATTTCCTGGATAGGTACATTTATATAATTATTTATCAACTGTGTGTGTGGGGGGGGAGTAATAGACAAGTAATCAATTTTTGTGTGGCTTAGTTTCCTCAAATATTAAATAGAAATACTAAAAGCACTACTTTTCTAACTTTAGCACTGTGTCTGGCGTTAGGAATAGGTCCAATATTGCTCTTGACAAGCATTTGCCTAAGACCCAAATTTAGCTATTGATTCTTCTTCCTATCATAGAACCTTTGATGTATAACAGACTGTTCTGATAATACAGACCTGTCTTCATCTATGAATGTTGTCTCTTCATCTGTCTATCACAACACTTTCATGTGTCTTCCTGGACTTCCATGACTCAGAACTTTCCTAATATCTGCCATCTGTTGCCATGATACTACCATATCCTACCATGTTAATTAGACTTCTTTGTTTTCGTAGAGGCTGGTTCCCTGTTTCTCCATAACCAAGTTCATTTCCATTGGTTTGAAAACGCAAATAGTTCTAGTTTGATTCATCATATCCTTCCTAGAAGTCTCAGATTTGAGACTGGTATCATTGACCATTTGTTTTTTTGTTTTTTGTTTTTTGTTTTTTGTTTTTTTATTGAGAAAAGGAAAAAAAAGTATCCGCCTCCTCCCAGCCTCCCATTTCCCTCCCCCTCCTCCCACCCACCCTTCTCCCCCTCCCCCAAGCTCCTCTCCCCCTCCCTCTCCAGCCCATAGAGCAGTCATTGACCATTTGTAATGTCACAGTTAGCCAGTTGTATGATTAAGGAAGAGAATATAAAGTTTAAAAATATCTCAGTTTCTCTAGTACCCTTTCTAAACAGCTTACTCATAAAGTCAAGCTTGCCTGAAGACAACAATCTGACCCAAATAGCCCACCAAGTATGATGACATAACTCACCTGGAGTTATTGAGGTAAAACAAATCTTACTTCTAAGCTCCCTCAATCACTTTCCCCAGCTTTGGTCACAGTATGAGCAACAAGCCAGAAACTTAACATGGTGGAAAGTACAATAAAAGCACAACCTGTTTCATTTCATTGTGTTTGATGGTCAGAGAGTGGAATCACAAACTGTGTGATTGTTTTACCATGCTGCAAGAAGCCGAATATAACACCTTTGAGAATAAAAGAAAAGATTGCTCTGGCAAGGAGAAAAGAGGAGATAAAAACTTTCTCATAAATAAAACTTAGCCTGCCTGCCTTTGATTTTTTAAGATACCACACAGGTAGAAGTTTATGTCATTTTATACACTGCAAGTTAATTTGTGCCATGAAATTATTTTGGGTTTCATTTACTTACAAACTCTTAATGTGGCACTGGCCCCCAGAGACACTGATGTATTCAACCCAAAATCCAAGATGTAGTTCTTCAGGGTGCTTAATTTAAAATAATGAAAACAATTTATTCACTTGAAAAGGGAGGAAAACAATAATGCAACTGATGAATTTTACCAAAGAGACCAAGAGGGTGGTGAAATACAAAGCACACTGCATATCTACTAAGTAGCCCAAATTATGTTTCAGTGATATCACCTGCCCTGGGTACAAACTGTGTTCATGGTGGATACTACAGGAACTTCCCAGGGTACCGACAGATGATTACAACCAATATCAGACAAATGGATCTCATAGTTCCTTCATGTGATGAGATAGAACACAACCAAGGATCCATCACCTCTTCAAGGCCCTGGAGAAGAACGCGCAGGCAGCCGCATTCAATGATATTTCGCACCTCTCACGTGACAGTCCGTGTCTACTTCTACTCTGTTCTTTGTCCTTCCTTCTCCTTTAACAATAAATGAGTCTACCCGCACTTCTATTGATTTTCTTAGAAAAGGTTTTAATACGCCCAACCTAATATGTCACCTCTTTTTATATAGATATAGCTTCCCAGCTCCAGGGAGAAAATAGATTTAAAAAGATGGCTCCTTTCCCGAAGTGCCTGAATTTAAGAGAGATGGCAGGGACTATAGGCTGATCCTCAGCAGGCCCAGGAAGAAGCAGGGTGTAAATGAATTAGATATTGATTGCTTGGGTAGTTTTGAAATTTCTTTTAATCTGAGTTGGTTCTCAAAGGAGAAGATTAAATCTGGACATTGAATGACAGCAAAGATAATTCTTGGAAATACAAAAAGTTCTGAGTTTCTAGGCCCCTTATAAGTCATTCTTTTCTACATTCAAATTTTTGCCATATCTCCCTTAGTGTTTCCTCAGACTATTGTGGAATACTTCTTGATAAGAACCATTAATTAGTTTATTAACAAATGGGCATCATTTGCAAGGTTGCTGAACTGTCCTAATCCCATAAATCCTGTTTTTGGAAAATTACAATTCATTTATTTCTGTTTGGATATCTATCTCTGAGTGGTGTGAAAAGGAGTATGACTTTTAAAAGATTTCTTTAATTAATTGGGTTTTTTTTCTTTCAGTTATTCCGAGAAGATAAAGTGTCACCAAAGTTCATATCTCTGAAGAAGGCCTCTGAGAATTCACATTGAAAGGAAACCAACATGGAAAATACATGACTCAAACACTTCACATTAATAGCAGTCTACGGCTTCTTTAACAAATTTAGCAACACTTCTCAAACACAGACATCCTTCTAATTATGCCTGGTCTGTTGCTCTTCAACAGAAGATTCAGTCACTTGCACAACCAAATGTAAACAAATATTGCATTGTTTCAGAATCTTAGAAAATCACAAATTCTCCTATAGCTTTTCCTACAGGAGATTCACTTCCAGTACAAGATTCAAATCTGCTCTGCAAAGGCAAGGATTCCCTTGACTGTGAAGAAAAGCATCTCTGATTTTATCCTGAGTGAGAAACATCTCCTGTGAAGCCAACACTTTTTTCTCTCCTCTTAGGCCTTCTTGTATATTACATCATTTTTCTACCCACTTCAGCTGTGAAAAACAGGTCCTACTGCTAACTCCACCGAACTGAAGAGCAGGGGGACCCTTAAAGATTTCCCGTGACTTGGCCAAATTTATACAGTCAGTAAGGTGAGACACCGAGGGCCTAAATTCATCCTCCTAACTGTTGCTTCTCTAAATACATTGCTATAGAATTCCAGAATGTTTCCTCAACTTTTTTACACCCCCAACTCCCAAGTACCCCACAGTTACATTCCATTCCTTAAATGCTATAAAATTAGTATAGTACATGATGCCAAATACGTTGTATCTCCAAAAACCTTGCATGGGAAAACATAACCGTTCAAAGTTCAAAAATAACTGCTTCTAGACTCAAATTCCAGTTCTGCCATCTGCACTGTGGGAGGTCCCTTCTTTCTGTTGTTCTGAACTGGACATGCAGGTTCTTGATAGATAAGCAATGGCTAGAGCAGACCATTTCTAACCAGAAAACCAGATACCTCCTTGTTTATGAGTGCTGGGCTTCCATCTGTAAATGGAATCAAGGACTTAACTGATCAATAAAGAAGACCGTCATCAGGAAAACATGTAAAGTTGAGGCATATGAAATATAACTGTTCCTGGAACACTCACATGGAGGGACAAACATGGTAGGCGTTTTTCTAGAAAAAATATGGTTACCTACTTTTGCCTTTGATAGATGATTAAAAACGTACTCGGGGTGACTTTGGCCTGGTAAAGCAAAGAACCTACCTTGATTATTCTCCCCCTTTGTGGGAGGAGTTAGGAAAATTACCTAAATTCAAGGGCATGGAGAAGCTTGAATAGTTTATACCTAATACTACTTGATCCTTTTATTTACAAGCAGCACTGACAGAGCATGGGAGCTTGACATCACCCTGAACCAATGACAAAAATCTGTACTTCTTGTTTGTCTATTACAGTCTACACAAATGACAGTAAGTGAGAATGAATAACCTTTATGTTAGCATCTCTTTAAACATTTCAAATTAATGGAGTAACAATGGAACTCCTTTATGGGTTGAAGTAGATCTGTCTCTCCTGAATAGTGTCACATCTGAGATGTTAGGTTCGCATGGAGGATTTCCTTGTTTATGAAATGATACTTACATCATTAGAATCACATAAAATGCATGGTTTTAAGATGATTTATGAGAATCCAGTAGTTTATTCTTCCTCTACTGAATTGGATTCAATTCCAAATTTCTGAACCCTTCAGAAGTGAACAGCAAGAGAGCAGTGAGTGTTTGTTTGTTTGTTTGGTTGGTTGGTTGGGTGGGTGGGTGGGTGGGTTTATTTTTTAATTTTGTTGTTTGCTTGATATGTTTTGACTAAATGGCATCTCAACAAATTTGCATACAATGGACGCTTAGTGAAAGTAAATGAAGTTACTGGCAGCTCACAACTGTCTGAAGATCCAGTTGCAGGGGAATCTGACAAATTCACACCAATGCACATAAAATAAAGTTAAATAAACCATAAAAATATTTTTAAAAAAAGCAAAAAAACCTGTACTTATCACATATAAACTTTTTAACACAAATCATTTCAAGTTTTGCTTTTTGAAGCTATGAAAAAGAATTCCAAAGACTGAAAGTCATTTTTTCCTTACATTTCTAATAGGACTGTAACACAGAGTTCGTAACAAAAATTCCCCTTGTGGGACAGAATTTCCCATGTTTCCCACCTTGATCTCTCTTACATCTAGTCACTCTTCTAATTGTTGTTTTACAAGCACACACACATACAAACATATGTGAGCATGTGCATATACACACACATACAAACATATGCGAGCATGTGCATACACACACATACAAACATATGTGAGCATGTGCATATACACATACAAACATATGTGAGCATGTGCATACACACATACAAACATATGTGCGCATGTGCATACACACATACAAACATATGTGAGCGCGTGCATACACACACACAAACATATGTGAGCATGTGCATACACACACATACAAACATATGTGAGCATGTGCATACACACACATACAAACATATGTGAGCATGTGCATACACACACACATACAAACATATGTGAGCGCGTGTACACACACACACATACAAATGCAATCTTCTTCATTCTTAAAGCTCCACTTAAAAGCCTATCAATAGTTATTTACTAAACCAAAATAGCCTAGGCAAACCAATGATAAATGAAGAAGAGAAATATTACACAAAGCTGCCTGATGAGATATCAGCTCTTCCCTGATGTTTATTAAATAGCCTTGTCACTACTGTTATTTAATGATGGAAATGGAAATGTGGGACAGTAATGATTTGAGTCACACTCCTCGTCTGGAGATAGAAAGAAAAGAGAGAGAGTCCTTGGTATTTAGGGCTGAGTTCTTGATTTTGAGAGACTGGTATCATCAATCGCAGAGATTAGTACTCTGAGCTCTGAGTGTTTATAACTTCTTTGACAAGGAACTGCTAAAATAAGCTCCCTGTTGGCAATCAAAATCACTGGAATGTCCTCAAGAAATGTAAGATGTGGGGAAAATAAACTTAATTAATTTGCAGTCTAACATGACTCAGGATTATAGACCAAAACAAACTCTCAGTTTTGATGGGAAATAACTGAGATCCAGAGTCCTGAATACGTGGCTTAGAAGAAAATGGTTCTCCATGGCAAGTGCTTTGGAGTGTATCCCATTGAAGCTCCATTGCACTATTTATATATTAGGGAATTCACTGATGAGGCTTCAGTAATACTTAGGAAAGAATCTATCCTCACAGAAGATAGCCTAGGACGAAATCACCATGATATGTATATTTAAAGTAGACAGTGAGATTGAACCTCCATCCACCCAGTGATGGCTTAAATATGAACTGTCTCCCCAGGACTATGCTTGGGTACCAGTTGGGTTCACTATCCTGTGATGGAAGAGTGTCAATGGACCTCTGAAGTTATTACTTTATATCTTATTCTTGCCCTGCTCTCTGGTTCACTGGGATATGAGGGGATTCTGCTCCCGTGAACTGAGTTGCTCGCAATGCCATGCCTATGAAGTTGGTTGAACCCATAAGCCAAAATATATACTTTGTTTTTTATTGTTGTTTCTGTTGGGTATTGTTCACAGCAATGCAAAGGCCAATCAAGATACTGTGCATAATAATCCCCCAGTATTTGTACTTTGATTGTCCTTCCCAGCCGTGCTTCCATTTAGTCTCCCAGAGGTTTTCACTTGGACAATCCACAGCACTACCATTGCAGATGCATCTCCAAAAAGCAAATCAAATTGTGTCCTTGTCCCTTCACACTTTGCTCTCATGAAACCCAGTGTCCTAAAATGACAGCTATCGGTTTGGAACCTGCACATCCTTAGATGTTTCTCTAAGTGTCAGGTGGGGACAGCAGGATATTCTTGACATTTGAAAAGCCTGGCGTTTATTGGTCAAGTTTGAATTATTTAACACCAGTTTGGTTTCTAGTGTTTCTCTGACCCATTAAGATGGGTCCACGAATGGTCTCCTGAGATTCTGAGCCTCTAAATTGATTTTACCAGGTGATTTTATATAAAAGTGGGATAGAGGTGAAGCTCCTTTAGGACAATAGTTATATTATTCATCGTCAGTTTTCCAGACCTTTCCACTGAAATTTGACCTCAGTAGGTATTTGCTTTTGTCAGTTTTAAAAAACCTAAGAGTCCTAATCTGATTGCATATTTCAATCATTTAAAAAAAGGAGTTCTAAAATTCTCACATAGCCAAGTCTAATCCGGATGCTAAAGGAATAGTTCAAGAGGAAAGCACTAAGACAAGGATCAAGGAACAAAAACACAAGTTCATGTGGCAGAGGGGGTCTGGTAAAAAAGAAAGTCTCGTATTTATTGACCAATCGATATGTTCCAGAGCCTGTACCAAAGTCTGCATAAAATCTCATTTCTTCATCACTGCAAGGCTACAGGTGAGGGTTTACATTTATCAAATGTATGAAAAATGTTAAACCCCAAGAGAAGAAATGTCTTCCAGGGTTGAAGAAAGTGACAGCAGAAGTCGCTTTCCAGTCATGGTTTCCTGACTCTAACATCCCCTGTTCTACTGATGTAGTTTTGTTGTGAGAACTAATCACCTCCAGCGTGGAAAATTCAAATGACAGGGCCATTCAGCTAGCTCTAAGTCCCCTTAGCTTCCTAGGAATCTTGATGAATGGATCTTGGAGTTAAACAATTAATAACTTGATTTTTCTCATCAATAAACAGAAAAAAGCAGGATTGTTATTAACGTTCTTCAAATCTTGTATCAGATATCCTAAACATTATACAGCAATAAAGCACTCTTCTCAAAACTAAGGTTCATGTCTGACTTCTTCAAAGATTTCAGCCCTGGTGCATAGTTCAACTGAAGACCTAATACTCCTTTTGCTGGGCACTGCTCTCTCTCCAGTTTGAGCTGTACAGAACCTGTTCCTGACTGTGTTCCCAGTCAAATTCAAGTCTCTGCAAGCAGCAAGGGAAGATTTAAAAATGAATAGAGTTACACAAGGAGAAGGACTGAACTGAAGAGGCAAAATATTTACCAAATTGGTTGTTATTTTAAGAGTTTATTTTAATCAGTTGGTTTTCCCTTGGTTTTAAATTCCATTTAAATGTACCAGCAGGTTTTCATTAGATGTTCATTGACTCTACCTGGTACCTTTAATAAGAAGTATTATTATATTATATTCTGGGATACATGCCCTTTCTCTCTCTCTCTCTCTCTCTCTCTCTCTCTCTCTCTCTCTCTCTTTCTCTCTCTCTCTGTGTGTGTGTGTGTGTGTGTGTGTGTGTGTGTGTGTGTATTCCCTAAGGGATAAGGAGATGGGAAGAGACACAACTTGTTTGCCTTGTGTATTGATATTAAAATAAATAATATAAAATAGAAATAATACTACAGAGTTAATCATTTTGAGAAAGTAACAGTAGTCCTTACCCGATATGTTTATCTTTGATGTGATGGGAGGAATGGTATGCTTCCAAAGTAAATGCACAGGGATGGCAGAGAGCATATTGCCTAAATACCCTGAGCTTTTATTGAGACCAAGATGGAAGCCTGCGGCTCTTGTACCCTTGAAATGTCCTTGGCTGAGTTTGGATATACTATGAATACAAAATCCATATTGCATTTTGAAGGCTTGTTAAGAAAAAGCTGTAGATGTCCCATTAGTAATGTTCTATATTAATAATGTCTTAAGTTGTAAATTTGGGGTGACATTACATGTTTAAAATCTATCTACCACAAAGTAAAAATTATATATAGGGCTCAACTTACCTTTCTACAATTATATGCTGCCCTTAACAAACTGACCTGCCCCTTGGACAAAAATGGGAGGTAGCTAATAAACAGAGGAAATGAGGAAGTGTGACATTACAGAAGTATTTCGGTGCTCTGTTTTCTCTTTATACATTTGAGTATGTGCAAGGGATTTCATGAATGTGGGGTTCTATGTAGACATGTGTATATTACACTTAAAATGCCTCTAAAACATTAAGCACCTATATAAATGATCCCATACAACCAAGACAAAACAAAGAATCTAATTGACTTGGCTCATACATTGTGACATTTGACAGTTATTACTTTCAATATACAACTTTGTCTTTTTCCATTCCACAGGCACTATTCCAGATCTCTCACCCCTTTCCTCCCCACCTATGAAAGAAATAATATGACTCTTTTAATTCTTAGCAGGGAGTTGGATAATCAAAATTCATGCCCATTCTCAAAAATCTCATTTAGTCAATAGCTTCAGTCAGAACAGCTAATACAGGAAGAACAAAACTGGTTTGAATTTCAGGTTATTTTCCATCTTTTATTCACCTTATGGTTGCTAAGTCATGAGCCAGATGGTACATGACTCTCAGAACAGAAAAAAAAAAAAAAAGAAAAAGGAAAATAAGAAAAGAAAAAGAAAAACACTCAAACTTAGACATAAAAGGCAGAGTTCAAATCTTAGCTCTCCATATTTCAAGAATCATACTTTGTTTGGTAAACATTTGTGTTTAATTGTGGTGTGTGTGTGTGTCTGTGTCTGTGTGTCTGTGTGTGTTTGTAACTGTAGGAGTATGTGCATACATGTACAGTTGCCCAAGGAGACTGGAAGAGGTCAGGGCATCACATAGAACTGCAGTTCCACTTGATATTAGTGCAAGAGTGGTACATGTTCTTATTAACTGACCCATCTTCCCAGGCTGTGACTCAGCATGCTAAGAGCACACTACCTAGACATATTATGAAGGTTAGCATATACAGAATACAGTGCCAAGCCAATAGATGATTCTTATTTAAAATTGTCTCCTCCTTCCCCATCTTCCTTAGTTTTACCCAGTGTTTAATCTAGTGTCTATATATTTGCATTACCCCATGTTTATCAACAACAATTCTTTATTTTAAGCCGTGTCTTGCACATGCTCTAAGCACACGCTCTAACCCTGAAATGTACCTCCATCGCTTCCACTGACTCTCTTTCAAAATGCTGGGATTTGGGAAGCCCAAGTGACAGGTCATGCCAGAAGCTCTTCGGGTTATATGAAATCATGTGATTTTCATATTCAGAGAATGACGGACCTTGAAAAGGATGAAATAGCAGGCTATTCCAAGGTTGAGCATTTCAAACAGCTAATCCTCACCAAGAGCAATCTGCCTGCATGCCTACTTGCCAAGGCTGAGAAAGAACAGCAAAGGCGGAAAGAAATCACTTACTCCCTAGAGCTAACAGTGGTCCTGACAGACAAAGCACTGGCAGCCTGGCTTACTCAAGCATGATGTCTCCAGCCCCTCCTATCACAGGATCTAACCTGTTAATCAATAGTGTTTTCTACAGCCAGTCCAAGGGAACAGTAGTCAATACATTCCCACCTTCAACATGGTTCTGACTTTCTCTCCCCGTTTCTGGTCTCTTGCAGATTGTGCTGTGGAATGTTTTCTAGTCTATCATTTTGAGCTTTTGAGTTTGCTCTTCTGCTTAAAGCACCTGCCCACCAGAGGCATGGGAAGAGCTGAGCTGCATGGTAGAAACAGCTCCCAGTGTATGTTAACACTCTGCATGGCTTAAGTGTGAACGTATTTCTTTCACTAAGTTTCATTTGACCTACTGGATTAGAATTTGCTTAATCGCTTATTTCATGACATTTATTTGATAAAGTATAATGTCTTTAAGAAGCCATTCATTTGACATTTTCTCTAGCAAAATCCCACTCTCAACTCGCCTCTCAGCATTTCTGTCTTTCTTCCTAGAACCTTGCTACTCCCCACTTCTTTTATTTCCCTTCTGTGATTGGCAACAAGACACCTTAATATGTGAACTTCCAGCTTTTCACTGATGGGAGCTATCCAGGCCAAAGGACTGGTTCAAAGTCAGTGTAGACCACCAGCTGCAGTGTTCAGAATACTTGAGACTTTTGCTCTTGGTTGTAAATTAGAGACCATCTCAACAAAGAACATGGGCCATGCTTTACAACTCAGATAAAACACAAACAGAAGTTACTGGGAGAGTTGTCCATTTTCACAAAGGAAAAAGCAATCTTTTCAGCCCCTGTGTTCAGTTAGGAAATTGAATTTCTATAGAAGCCTTGATGTGCGGGTTTGTGCCTGGTCTTATTGTTGCACCACGTTCAGGTAAAGTCCCTGGGAGGCCTGCTCTCGTCTGCAGGGAGTGAATCTGGAGAAGGGGGGATTGGGAGTGCTAGGAGGGAGAGAGGGAAGGGAATTTGCAGTCAGGATGTATTGTATGAGAGAAGAATGAAAAAAATTTAAAAAATAATTAAAATTAAGTAATGATCAATTGATACACAAAGTGAGGGTTTGCCACACCACAGAATAGGTCAAGCAGAGTTTAATGTCATAAACTTCATTAAAAATTTATTGGGAAGCCCCTTGTTATATTTAGGTATGTTATATTTACTTATGCATTCTTTTCTAACAACACAGAAACACTTTAGGTAAATCTCTAACACGCTAAGAAATCATAAAATCTACACTACAAAGGCATGCAAGCTTTCCTTATCCTCCCTCTAGTAAAACTTTTATGAGTCTACATGTTGCTCATTTTGTCATAAAATAGATATAGCATGTAAGACAGTCCTTTGCCCACGTCACTTCATTGCCCTCAGAAGAAGTTTAGGATTTAATGGAGTACCTGTTCAAATCCACAGTTAGGGGTATCCTGGCTATGCATATCCATTGCAATGGTTCTAAAACTGCCTTAGGGCAGCAACAGTGAGAGACAGTAAAAGGTAAGTGTGGGAACTGGTCAAGCCGATTTCAAATTGTGTTTTTTCCAAGATTTTATTTCCCTATGTACATTAAAAACATAGGAAGCAATTTGTTAACCTCTGCTATTTAGCAGACCATGAGATTCTGCTCAGCTACTCCAGATGAAAAGAATCAGAACACAGAGAGTAAGTAACCCACCCCAAATCAGAGCACCCAGCAACTGCTGGGTCTTCAGAACCCTCGCAGCACCTGCATGATCCTTTTGTGACTTTATCAAATCACCCAATTAACATCCTTTTCACTTCTTAATGCTAAACTTTCAAAAGTACGTCTTGACTGGAGCCCCAAACTTCAGTGCCATGTTTGAGTAACATGTTTGCTGCATGTTGTAATCACTAAGAAGACAGAAACTGCTCTATTTTGTGAAACTCATGCAGGAAACTGCTCTAAGAAATGTATGCCTATGTTGCTGATTGACAGAAGTGACTGCCTTCCTTGGATAACAGTAGATTCTCTTGGGAGTGGTGAGTGAGTGGCCAGGTAAGACTGCATGCCTCTCCCCAGGTACTTCTTTGCTTCTGTTTACACTTCAACAAGTCAGAAAAATATTTAGGTATGTTATAATCCTTTTCCACAAGGCTTTATCTTACCTTTGGTCTATAGTCACTTACTTTTTATTCTCTCCGCATTAATAGTACAAAACTCACAAATATTTCAGTGTATGTAATTTCAGAGTCATTATCTACATTCTAATATCTAGATTTCTATAACGTTAGCTTTGAAATGTATCTAACCATGCTCTTAGGCCATTATCTACCATAAACCTATCTGTGCTCTTTTTTTTCTTTTACAGGCACATCAAGCATTTGAATCTTGAATTTCCCATTGAGTCCTAAAATGATGTTTTTGTTTATTGTAGATATCTTTTGGGCATTAGCCATTAATTTAAGCAAGGTTCAAACTTAACAACTGTTAATTGCTTACAGAAAAATCAGGTAAAGAGAAAGAACTATGGAAATCAAAGACCTTTCAGTTTTGAAGTTGTATTGCATAAACATGCCATGAAATAAAAGCTCCAGCCTTCCTCTTCATTGAGAAAGAGAATGAAGATTCCCACACTGCTGTTGAATGACACTAGAGCTTACAAACAATGGCATCAAAAGTCATCCCTGGAACCTGAAGCTGAGGCTCATGCCTATATTGCTTGTGTAGAGAACGCAACCACGGCATTTTCTGGTCTTATCAAATGTTTAATATGAAAAACCTCCCATCCTGCCTCATCCACCTACACATGAGGTACAAGCTCGAAGTTGGCATAAGGCAAAACTAGACAATGATGTCAACATCATTGATTTCCAAAGGTAATGATCTAAACTGATGGGAGCAAATGTGGTAACTGTTGGCAAGTTGTTTGACAAAGGTGGGGCGGGGAAACTGCAGCAGTGCGTAAAATAATTTATGGTTTTAATAACCATTTTTAGCCCCAAACTCTGGTAGTGCTTTTCTTGCCAGAGACCCACCCTGTTGTCTGTCAGGAGACGATAAGGCTTGGTTGTATGTCATGCTATTCCTCTGATCAGATGTTCCCTATTCTCTTTTGTAATCTTTTCACTCTCCTGCCTACTGTGTATAAAAACGGGGGACTTTGATGACAAGGAAAACATGCTCACTTTGCTCATCATCCCAGGGGAAGTGGCACGGTGGGTCTCTGCCATGTTTGGCAATCTCTTTCCCCACATCAATTTATCAGAACAGATTTCCTAGCATGCCAGTGACACTGCTTGCATTTCCCCAGCAAATTTATCAGCTCCTGTCATTATAAATCTGAATTTGGATATTTTTAGCCAGACTGGGAAGAGAACAGCTCTCTGGAGGCTCAATGTCAATGCCTCTGTATGAATCAGACCTGCAAGGGGACAGAGAGCTGCGATCTCTGTCTTTGTGTTTTTTTCCTAGAAGAGGAATAGCCTCTGGCTCTCTGCCAGAACCGCTTTGGCGGCTGCTTCAGTTCATGGAGCAGGAGTGGCATCTGTCAATGCCATGTAGCACACTGCTGAATCACCCACCCCTCAGATGACGCCCTGGCGGAGGCCCACTCAGGTGAAGAGGGCCCTCTGAGGGAAGATGGAGAGACCTCAAAGTGAGAATGAAGTATACAAGGAAAACATGCACCTCCAGAGGGAAAAGCCAGTCTCAAATGCACTTCAGGCTTTGGCCCTTTTATTTTTAGAGGGATATCTTCAACTTTCTCAATGAACAGAGGAAGACAGGAAATACTACATTCTTACACAATCCCTCCAACCTAACAAATGAGCAAAATATTATCCAAAAGCTAATAAGAGGATTAGCTGTCACTGTCTGCAATGTGCTCCGTTATCCTAATCACAACTGTCCTGGATGTCTCAGAGGAGAGGTCGTTTCAACACAAGCCAGGCTGAAAGGGTTCCCAGGATACCCTTTCTCCATGCTTGCTTTGCCTTTTACAAGCATTTAAACACTATACTGACCCACCACAGGTATTGACAACCAAGGGTGATAAGGGAAACACAAATTAACAAAGCAGTCAAAACACACAGTCTGCTTCTGCCTTCTCTGGAGTCACCCCTGATAAGGCAGGACAACATACTATCTAATTTAGGGTTTAGTTTACACAGGATGGAAAGGGATTATCCCCAGTTAGTCATAAGGAACAGGTAGAGGAAGGGAGGAGGGAGGGAAAGAGAAGGGAAGAGGGAGAGAGGAGGAAAGGATGGGAAAAAAAGAAGGAAGGAGTCCTCCCTTCAGCTTTGTGCTTTTTCTCACTGCTGAATTCCCCCAGTGGTAAGTTTGCCCTGAAAACAGGAAGTCCTTGAGAGACAGGAGGACTTTTCAGAGACAACTGAAAGGAATCTGTCCCAGCAGCGGGTTTTTGGAGATCTTGGTTCTCCGTCTACATTTTTCACGATTGCACTGTAAGTGTACTCTGTGTTTTTCATGAAGATTTGGGATCCACTCTAATGAACCACCCTATTTCTTTCCCACTCTCATCTCTAATTCACTCCATGGCCATCATTATGTACAGCTCAGAAGTCAAGGACAGAATGGTAATGGAGGCAGGGCAAGATGTAACGATATGGGGTACCAGAAAAGGAACAGGGTTGCTAGAGAACAGCATAAAAGCTGGGCTCGGTGGTGCACACCTTTAATCCCAGCACGCAGGAAGCAGAGGCAGGGGAATCTCTGAGTTCAAAGTCACTTTGGTCTACAAAGTGAGTTCCAGGATAGTCAGGATGGCATAGAGAAATCCTGTCTTGAAAATTAAAAAAAAATAAAATAAAAAATAAAAGGACAGAGTAAGGTGTGTGTTTAAGGAAAATGAGGAGTCACAAGAGACTTCCAGCCTTTTTAAGCAAACAGATGGACGATAAAAAAAAAAAAGATGGGTAAAACAAGGGTATAATTTGCGGATACCATGGATAGAGATGATTTGACTCCATAGACTTCACCAGACTGCTAGAAACATAGATGTTACCCAAAAGGTGTCCAATCCCTGTCATATGGTTCAGACAGAAGACTAGACCCAGGCTAAAATGTTCTCATTACGGGATATCAAGCAGAGGATGAGGTGCCAATAAATGGAAAGGGACAGGAAATGGTTTCAGGGAGGCACAGGACAACATGGTGTAGGGAATCAAGAGAGGGTCTTGTTTCAATAAGGAAAAGCCCAGCAGTTTGAAGACACTGGATTTGGAGCTATAGAAGCAATACTGCCCCTCCAGTGATGGCACTCCAGGAGCTGTGGAGGACGCCAGGCTGAAAGCCTAGAAAGGGAAGAAGTTGAGATGATCCAATGGTGTAGATACCTATTTTGAAAATGTTTAGCTAAGACAGGGCAAAATAATCGGAGTGACATCTAGAATGGGGTGTGTATTTAAGGAAGAACGTTATCAACAATTTAAATCCAAGTATTCTCATTTATAAAATAGGCATAATTGTAGGACTTAACTCAAGAATTTTTATTATAATTGAAGAAAATTATGAATGTGAAATATTTAACACATTTTTGACCTATAAGAAACATTTTAAACATTAGCTAGCAATATTTCCACTACTACATTGCACCTTGTCAGATCTGGGTAATCCTTATTCTCTACTGTAGGAATTTTTACTGGGTAATAATCCTTATTATACTCTACTATAGCAATTTTTACACATCTTTATTCTTACTCTGAAACGTGTAATAATTAAGCAAATAATTTTTTGTTAAACTGCTGTTGGAAAAACCTAAACAATGGGTTTTAACAGTAAAAGGAATCCTTTGAATTCACTAGGAAAGGGCAAGACCTATTAAGACTTTCAAGTCTGACCTTGCCTTTGGTTGGTCACTGATGGCATACCTGTTAGGGCCAGTGAAATGTCTCATCATGGCATGAGTCACCATTCAGGTGGCCAAGTCACCTCTTATTTAGATTTAAGGATGTCATATTCTCTGTTGAGTCTCAGAACAGTTCTAATCAGAAGGATTCCTAACAGGTTTCAGCCATCTCATTAGTACACAGGAAATTGGATAAAGAACATAACCTCTGAAATCCTCCCTTAGTGATTGATCTTTGGGAAATTGGGCCTCCATGGCTGAGATCATTCTACAGGTTATAAACATGTCCAGTAAATATGACCTCCATCTAAGCTTGCCCAGTAATTGCAGCAGATTTGGCTGCAGATAAAATGCCAGCCACGATCCAAACAGCTGTAGCAGGTGCCATAAATCAATACAGGATACTTCTGGTTCCCTGTTCCAGTGGGACTCAGAGCCTTCCAAGTAGATTATCTGCGTAGATTTCAGGGTGGCAATGTGGCATTATAAACACACAGCTCCCACATCCATTTTCCTTCATTTACCCACATGTCAGAGTTGTTGAGAAAGAAAAGTACATTGTTCAACAAGGAAAACTAAAGCAAAAGGCACACTCAATAACATCAGCACTCAAAGAAAGTAAAAATAGTAAGAAAGGAAGGGCATAAAGCTTGGGCTGCTTTGCCAAATGAATCTATAGTCCCTTGACAGAAATACAAAGTATACAAAATACATGAGAATGTTTATGTGCATGCATGCATATATGTACACATTCCATACATGAGAACTTTTATGTGTATGCATTCCATATATGGGAACATTTGTGTATGCGTACATAAGCATACACATTCCATACGTGAGAATGTTTGTGTACGCATACATATGTGTACACATTCCATACATGAGAATGTTTGTGTACGCATACATATGTGTACACATTCCATACATGAGAATGTTTATGTGCATGCATACACATGCATACTCATTCCAATTGCCCAAACCTCTACACTCTCCTAACATGCAGTATTTGATACTTTAGGTCAATCACAGGACTCAAAAATATTTCTTAAAAGAAGTTTGGAGTTTGCAATAGATACCAATGAATGATCAGTATTAATTTTTTGTTGTTATGTAACTCTGAAATGTTGAATGGACATAAACAAACTAAGAAGGCAGAGTTTAACTGGACAGTAAAGACTATGAAAAGTATCTTCTAGCTCAAGGGATACAACTTCCTTTCCATGTTCATTGTTAGACTCCATAATCGAGAATGGCTGCTTAAACCGATGTAAATGGAGACAAGGAAAATTAACAATACAGTTAAGAGTCTAAGCAAAGGCTCTACTCCAAATATTCTTTTAGAGCAGTAGTCCTCAACCTTCTAATGCCGCGGCCCTTTAATACAGCTCATCATTTTGTGGTGACCCCAATCATAAAACATTTTTGTTGCCACTTCATAACTGCAATTTCCCTACTGTTCTGAATCATAATGTAAATATCTATACTTTTGTTGCTTTTAAGGGACACCTGTTAAGGGAGCATTTGGTCAAATGTTGGGTTGAAAGCCATAGGCTTAGGGGGAAAGCTCAAAGTATTGTTTAAACTTAGTGCACATTAAAAAAAAAAAACTGTGTTAGGTTTATTCCAACCTCAGATGAGCCATATGGCACAGAGGAAACTGGTTTTGCTTCCACCCCCAATTGAACACTTTTACTCCTCTTCATTGAAATGGGAAGATTCAGGTCTGCTACATACATTTGGATAGGCTAAACTATATGCACATATGTCTGTTCTGAGAGGTCAGTAAGCCCTAGATCCAGCCTGTTTCTGCTCCCAGGCAGAGATCGTATCTTCAAGAGGGGACAACTCTTTCTGATCGTCATGATGACACCTTAGAGATTAGTGGTGTACCCCAAATGCCTGCCTTTCAGGGTTGATGTCATCGGGAACTAAGATAATTGTGTTTCCACAGTGTAAAGAACATCATAGATATTCTCTAGATACAGCTGTGGTTCCTGCCAGATTTCAAAATCCGGTCATTTGATTTTTCAATACAATTTAGACATAAGTCACCATTCAAAATCATAAAGTCTATTTCTATCTTTTTGTACAGAAAGATCCTTGGACGATCCTTAAATCCTTGGACGACGATATGCAGGCATGACCATATGCAGGCATGACCATATGCAGGCATGACCATATGCAGGCATGACCATATGCAGGCATGACGATATGCAGGCATGACCATATGCAGGCATGACGATATGCAGGCATGATGATATGCAGGCATGAGCCTCTGTATATATCCCTTAGTTACTTTTTTCTGTGGCTGTGACCAAGTACTTGACATAGAGCCTCTAAGAGGATCAATGATTCGATCGTGCGGTCTACCTTGGCGAGGAAAGCCTGGCAGCTGGAGGTGCTGGAGTCTGCAGCACAGGAGCCTAAGGCTTACATCTCAGCAAGCCAGGAAGTAGAGAAAGAACAACACTGTTGCTCATCTAGTTTTCCCCTGTTTTTTCCCTTTCATTAAATCCTTTACTCCAGCCCACTGAACAGTACTGCCCATATTCATTATGGGTTTTTGTTTCTCGACTATTATTCTTTGTAAACACACACACACCACAGACACAGACACAGACACAGACACAGACACAGACACAGACACAGACACAGACACACACACGCTAGGTGTTTTCTTAGTGCAACCAAACTGATAGAATCAATCACCACAATACACTGTGAATGCTGACTTCCTAATAACGGCCACACGACTTAGTCTATTCCCGCTCTCTACATTCTTTTCTCACCTACAGTCCAGGTTTATACAACAATAATAAATGTGAAGAAATCAGGCTGGGCATATTTACTGGTGCAAAGAGCTGCTACAATCTCGGGAAGAATGGAAACAGCCCAATAAAAATTGAATTTAATAAGGAGTAAATGGTGCCAGACAAAGCTGATGAATTGTCTGGATGATTATAAAGTGCTGCAGGAGAAAAGCACATCATCAGTGCAATCTCTTAGATATGAGAACAGGGTGTGCATAGAATAAACTGGATGAGACACTGGTGAAATCATGCAGAAAGATAGGCTAAAATAGCACCAATTTGTTGAGGAACGCAAGAGAACTTCCACAGGCGTCTGTTGCAGTCATGTGTTCCTGTTTATTCATCCTTATTAATGATCTTGAGAACTTAGTAAACAGCGTGCTAATGAAATCAGCAGATGACAGTAAGCAGGGGGATGTTGCCAGACAGCAGTGAGGACACAGAAATAATACAGATGGTCCGAGAGGAGTTACAGATCTTGGGATCAAATAGCAAAACACAAGTCCAATGGGGACAAGGCCAGCTTCCCACACCAAGCGAAAATAAACAAAAACGCAGATGTATATAAGAAGGGAAAGACAACCATGGAGAAGCTGTCTTCTGAGAGAGACCTGCTGGAAGGGAACTGGGGGTATATGGGGTCCCATCCAGGTGAGCTTTGCTGCGAAATGACAACCCCTGTGGTGTATTGTTTTGAACTACTACTGTATGAAAGGCGTAACCATAAAAGAGAAGGGTAAATACTGCTCTCGAGTCTCAAGTGGTTGCACCTGGAATATTGCTTTTGGTTTGGGGGAATCTCCACCAGAAAACTTGGAACAAATCGTGAGTGAGCGAGCCGAGATATGAGTAACAGGAAGCCCGTTATAACAGAAGACTGGAGGAGCAAAGAATGGCTGACTTGGCTAAAAGACCCAGAGGAAATCCCAGTGACAGTCTATAAACTCTGGAAATAAAGAAGGAAGCCGTGATGGTAAAAGTCAAACCATTGGAATGAAAAAGAACATATTAAGTTAAAAGCAGAATGTAACCTGAATAGTGGGGAATACATCCAAGTACTTCAACCAAGGAGGCAGTATCATGAATTGTTCTCGGGAAGCCAGAGGATTGAGCTCAAATATTACTCAGAATAAGAAGCTTAGAATGATAAAGAGTATTTGCTCTCAGGCAAAGAGGACCTCAGGGAATGTTGCTTAATCCGTCTCTTGCTCTCTCCGGGCAAGAATACATCTAAAGCCTGTCTGGGCATGCTAGCTGCAAATAATTCTAGACAAGGCATGTGCTGGAAGAGATCTGGGTACTTTAGGTCAGGGGTTTTGATAAGCTAACTTTCTGCTGACACACATGAAAATGTAATTGATGATTTGACTATAACTGAATTTGACTGGAAGCCACTCAATTAAACACTCCATATAGCAGGTTACCCCCGACAAAATATAGCTACTATATGAATTGCTTTGTGTATTCATGAGTTCATATGTAAATGATTGCATTTCTGTATCAGTCAATAATCTCTCAGTGTAATATTACTGTTTGCTTTTGGTGAACAGGGACAAAATACGTACGTGTGGTTTCATGAGTAGTTACGTGGAAGCTTGCTGTCTGTAAGCACCTGTGTTTACTTACTTTTTCTATGTATTGCTTTAAGAATTTCAATGGGACAATGCCGTTTGAACAATAAAAACACTGACAAGGAGCCTGGGCATGTGTGAGAGTCTGTCCTTAACTTAGACTCTAGGAATGTTGTGGCACTGGTGCTGACATTGTATCTTATCTCCTCTGTATCCCTAGAAAACCACTTCTCGGCATACTAGTCCTTTAATCTCAAAGCGACGACAATAGTACCCTCTACGACATGTAGTCATTAGGACGGTAAAGTGAGTGATGCAAAACAAAATCATAAAACTGCCTAACCCAGAATATGCACTAACCCCACCACAGTTTTCAATTTACAGAGTTGCCGTATTTGTAAATGGAAGGGTTGGATGAAATCTAACTAAACCTTTGGCAGTGTTCAGAGGGATTCTCAGTACTTAGGACTTCCCAATAGTCTAGCAGAGTGGTTCTCAAGCATCCTAATGCTGTGACCCTTTAATCCAGTTCCTCATGTTGTGGTGAGTCCCAACCATAACATTATTTTGTTGCTACTTCGTAGCTGTAATTTTGCTACTGTTAGGAATCATAATATAAATCCCTGTGTTTTATTCCAGGTGTCTTGGGCAACCATTGTGAAAGGGTGGCTAGAGTCCAGAAGGGCTGTAACCCATAGGCTGAGAACCACTGCACTAGGGAAACAAAATTTAAATCAGTACATCGGAAAGATAAAAGGAAATAAATGAATGCTGCTCTATGTAATGTTCAAATGTAGATGTGAGATAACATTTAAAAAGGAAGTGAATGTTAATTGTAATAAAAATGGAGAAAGCTGGTCAAGCTAGATCCACACAATGGGTACTCTTTGTAAAAACACACAATAGGTAGAAATAGATTCTACACTGAAGGTGTGAATCAACAGTCTCTTTGGGGGAACAGTGAGGACAGAATGGTGTGCATAAGGTGGAGCAGGAACAGAAAACCCTTGTGCCTGCCCTATGGATGTCTTCTCACTAAGGTACTCAACCACTTATGCATTCCTTCGCCTTACAGTCATCCAGAAAAGTATGGCAAAGCAATAAATCCATTGGCCTTCAGTTCACTTCTTCAGAAAGGAGGTAATTTCATTTGTTTCCATCTCCAATACTTAACTTAGTATCTTTACAACTTAAATAAAAGTATTTGCTGCATAGCATCTTCTTTGGGCGTTCACTCATTATCTCCAGCGTTTAAAATGCCTTTTACTTGATAGGACAACTAAAAGTTTTGGACTTTTGTTTTTTTTTTTTGCCTTTGAACACTTTTGGAAATTTTACCCTTTCCAATCCTAGGGAATTACCCCTTTTAACCTTCTTTTTCAGTCGGATTGCTACACTAGGTACCAAGGATTTATATATGTTTGCCTAGGCTCATTCTTCCATGCCTTCCTCTTCTAGAAGGACAAGATATAAGTAAATAGGATACAATGAAAAGTCAGTGACAAGCAGAAAAATCCATCTGGGAGTAAATATCTCCTGAAAAATGTCAGAAGGCAAAGTGTGGGAGCAGCTGTGGCAGCCCTGGAAGTCATGGGTAAGCCTTCCCAGGCTGTCACTAAAAGATGATCTCAACCAATAGCCCACCATCTCCTGGAGGAAAAGCCTTTCTCCTGCCTTTCCATTTAAATGGTTTTCTAAAGACAATGTTTTCTACTATCTTAATTATGTTACCTGCAAGACACACAAAACAGTTATGCATTAAGGACTGCAATTCACTGGTAATAAGGACTTTGCGCGACCCTTTGGTTCTTGTGAAAACTTGCACTACGATTCAGAAAACTGCCAAGGAAACATTCGCCTCCACTTCGATTACGGCAAATAAGGAGCTGTTTTAACTTTCTGTGCTTATTCGAATTTATCGGATAACCAGAAAGAGAAAGGCTTCACACTCCGCACAGCATAGATGTCCAAAGAATCAAGAAGATTCGAATCCTAAGGTGCACCATTACTCAGACCTTGAACTCAGAGCCCATTTATCTGGGATCTTACTTAGGGCACTATAATAAAATGAGTGAGCTGTATTTTATCCAACTTCTGAACTCGAATGTCTATAAATCAGAAATGTAATACAAAGTGTACCAATCTGACCAACTTTTAGGATGCACCTATTTGCTCTTCCTGAACTAAGACAATGGAGATTTCAAACCAAAATTTTCTCTTTAGTCGAATAAAAAAGTAGGGATACGATTAGATTACCAGAAATTGCAGTGTTTGCAAAAGGGAATACAAAGTTTACCCTTTTCATTAAATTTTTCCAGCATTCCTTTCAATGTTGTTTAATATCTTGGTATATGTAAATCCATATGGATGGATAGATAGATAGATGATGGATGGATGGATAGATAGATAGATAGATAGATAGATAGATAGATAGATAGATAGATAGATAGATAGATGACAGAAGGGTAAAGCAAGTTAATATACTGCCACATGAAAAAGTTTATTTAGCTATCAACCAGTCTGGTGGACAAAAGCGTATAACTGACTGTATACCAACTTCTGAGAAGGCTGTGAAATAATTAAAAAAATAATACTTAAAAATAATTCTTCCTAAAATTAGTTGCAATTCTTATGCACCTCCTTTTATGCATTTCTCCTTTCTTTGGTGACCTCAGTATGCAACTTCATCTTTTGTTCTCCCCATTTCTCTGCTTTTACCACACATCATTTT
>NC_022032.1:8803000-8804073 GCF_000317375.1 Microtus ochrogaster
ACACACACACACACACACACACACACACACACACACACAGACAATCTACAATATATTACATATGCACATATAGAGAATTAAGAGTATTTGTAATAAAGGTATTTGTTCATAGCACTGTTATAAAAGCCACAGGAAGATAAGGAAAACATTTCAACTTTGCAACTTATTCGACATATTTTGAAAGGTTTGTTACCTCTCAAAAGTCCCCAAATGAGGTATTGAAGTCTCAGCTTTTTAGATGACACACACCCATGAACACACACTCATGAATATACGTGCATGCATACACACACACACACACACACACACACAAAAGCACATATACGTCAATAGATGTCAGGTTGCAGCTGCTGTGGCTCTGTGTAGCTCTGACCCCTTTGATAGTTTATAAAATATACATGAGAAGTACTCTAGCTGTGAGCAGACTTAACAACATGCATTCAGCTTGCGAGCACACTCTTCCTGTCACAAGCACATCAAGGCCCTCACATTGTGTTGTTGACATTGAATTATAAGATCTAGAAATAAACAAGGTTATTTTTGACTCTCAGCTTACTTTACACATTGTCATTGATTACTTCTGTACCACACAGAAATTGGGTGTACATATGATGTACAGTCAAATTTATTAATGTTCATGGCAGTTATGTTGTATCAGTTATGAAATCACTATTTATCCTAGTGAAGTATTTGAGAACAAAGAAATTGGAATTGGCCAGCAGGAAGAGATTCCTGGCCAGTTCAAGATTTGATTGCTCTATTCCCTGCAGCCAAAGCACATGGGTACAACGCACCTCTCCCTGATCAAAAACTCTTGTAGGGAGCTATCTTAGCATGGCACTGAGATTTTCATCAAATAATCCATATCTTTTGAGAAAACCACTGTCCACTCATGCAAAAAAATTTTCCTTTTGTTATATATGTGTGTGTGTGTGTGTGTGTGTGTGTGTGTGTGTGTCTGTGTCTGTGTCTGTGTCTGTGTCTGTGTCTGTGTGTGTCTATAGGGTTTTTGAGACAGGGTTTCTCTATAGCTTTGGAGCCTGTCTGCCTGGAAATAGTTTTTGTAGACCAGG
>NC_022032.1:8804173-8829888 GCF_000317375.1 Microtus ochrogaster
TGTGTCTGTGTGTGTCTATAGGGTTTTTGAGACAGGGTTTCTCTATAGCTTTGGAGCCTGTCTGCCTGGAAATAGTTTTTGTAGACCAGGCTAGCCTGTAAATTATATTTTTAATTAGCTTACATACTATTGGGTTCTCATTAAGGCTTTTTCACACATGCTAGGATATGGTTAGACATACATTCTACATGCCTCTTTCACTGACCATCTTGTTCCCATCCTCATTCAAACCTTTCGATTCCAGTATTCCCCACTGAGGCAGGACAATAGCGCAAGCACAAGCAGGTGCATGCAAACTCATGATGAATAAGCAAAACTGGCCAAAACAACCTGTTAGTGGACCAAAAGCTCTGTAACTACTGGTGCGCACTCCTAGTGAGTCACAACAGGCCAGCAGTGACCACCAGTTTCAAAAGGACCGACCAGGAAAGTTCCTGTGGCAGCTTAATTTCCCTAACCCGATAAATACCCCCAACCCTTTTTACAATAAAGAGCGTTTTACATTGGAATCTTTTGTAGTCTGTGTTGTTGCCTATGTGTCTTCTCACTCCCTGATCCCCAGGAAATAGGGACCACACAACAGGCAGCAGCAACAAACCCACAACAACTGTACCCTACAATCCACCATTCTTTCATAGTATGTCTATTCTCTTGTCTCCTCGTACAACTTTTAGTTAGGTGATAAGAGCTTAACTTTTCATATAGCTTTTGTATACACACCTCATTTTGGTAAATCTTTCCCATAATCCCTCATGTTTTCACACCTTTCTGACCCCAGATTTTCCCCCTTCATTTTCATTTCACCTATACTATATTAATCTCATTCCTTTAATAAACCTCACCCAGTTCCTACTTCTGGTTTCTTGGTGTCTACGTGTACTTCATGTTAAAAATTCAAGTCAAATATGTGAAGCTAGTACCTATGTATGAAAAGGAATATATGGTATTTGTCTTTTTAGACAGGGATGACATCATTGAATGTCATTGTTTCAGTTCTATTCACTTACCTACAAATTTAATCATTTCGGTTTTTTTTTTCAACAGAGTAATATTCCAAATTTTCATGATCCATTTATTGGCTGATGGACATCTGGGTTGGTTTTATTTTCTAGCCATTGTGAATAAAATGACAATGAATACAGATATGCAATTATCTCTGAGGTAAGATATTGAGTCTCTTTGGGTCTTGTGAGCTTTCACCCTTCTCTAGACAAAGAACTATAGGCAACTAAGGAATGCTGATATATGGAAAAAATAGTCTTGCCCAGAGAAGAGCACAGTATTTGATTATCTAAAACCAATTATTAAGCCTTAAAAACATTCATACAGGTAACATTATATGGACTGAGAATACATACATACATACATACATACATATATATGTTTATGTTGTTAAATACATAACAACAATTAAAAAGCAAGAGCCCATGAATTTGAAAAAGAGAAACTTGGAGATACATGGGAAGGTTTGGAGGGAGAACGGAATGGAAAATGATATAATTATATGATAATCACAAAAATATTTTTAAAAGCCTTTGGGTATATGCTAAGCAATGGCATATCTGGGTCATATGTTAGTGCTTGGAGATACAATTAGGCTTCTTGAACAGACAAACACCAAAGCTCTCACCTACTGCTGGATCTTTCATTATAACACCAGCCTAACAAGCAAATTGCTCACACTAGTGAAATAGTGGCAACACTGCTTGTGGGGTAACCAACTATTCATCTGATTGGATTTGAGGTCTGCTCAGTAGGAGAAAACCCATGCCTGATAGAGTTACTTATGATCAAAACCCATGGCTAGGGAGGCCATAGAGCCTAGGGGGAAACGTGCTGTTTTCCTAAACAGTAATGTTGCCAAGCTGTCTTGTCAATATTTCTACTCACAGATTTGTGCTGCTCTCAATCTCAATTAGAGAAATCTTTCCTTTAATTGAAGTAGATAGTGACTAATACAAGGATTCATAACTGTTCAAAATGCTGATAATAAGCAACTGTGAAGGGTTATCTGTAGAACATTGCATCCAAAGCAGGTGGAACTGGTGTAAGATCTCCAGAATGGGGAGGAGTGTTGTAAAATTCTACCTTCTGGAGATGACACAACTTGAATACACATTCTCTTAGCAACTGTGGTCACTCTCACAAGCCTCTCACAAGATCCAGTCAGGTAAGAGTCTTAACATGGGTGAGAGAGGAACTACAGAGGCCCATCACTAAGAAATTAGTAGTAATTAATAGCTATGGGGTGGGGCAGTAGGTAGAGTTATTTCTTCCTTGGGGAGCTGGCAATTGGTAGACTGTTCAATCCCCAGTGGACAAATTCAGACTTTTCACATGGAGTAGTGTTAATTGGGCTTCATGGGCTGAATTATTTTAATCAAAAATTTAAAAGAAGATATCAAGTTGGAATGATTTGTAACTGGGAGAGTCCTGGAGAGAGTTGGAGGGACAGTACAAAGTGGTTAGGATCAAGACACATTGTTTCAAAAGTTAAAACAATTACTAAAGTGATTTTTAGAAAATACTGGAACTAGTTTGTTCTATTTTGAATCACAGTACTCAAATTTTCTGGCTTTGTGATCCTAGACAGTTGGCACCACTCTATCTGTACCATGTCCATTGTTGATTAGTCATTGAAATTGGCACAACATTGCATATGGGAGAGGTTTTCTGCTACTCTGTTATATGCATGTACTATAAATTGATCAAATCAGGGTAGTTACAATGCCCATTACCTCAAGCATGAATATAGCAGCCTCTGATGGGACCCTTTGAAATCTCAAAATCATTCTCTGGAATCTTATTGCCCCATTTAAAAGGAGCTAGAAACTGTAAACTGTGGTCTCTAGATTATGTAAGAGGGCATTGGAACTTATTCTCCTTGTCTAATTTTATCTACTGACTAGTCTCTCCTTGCCTTCCCTTTCCTCCTCTCTAGCCTTTGCTAAGTAACCCCTCTTCTGAAAAAAATACTCTTTTTTTTATTATGGTTTTTGTTTGGTTGGTTTGTTTAGCTCATTGTTTTTTAACTAGTAAGATGCCAGTTGGTTACTATAGAAATTTAACAGATCACTATGGAAAATTATTATCATAAGATCTTTATAAAGGCTAACTATGACTATCAAACACCAGAAAATTGAAACACAGGAGTCAAACTTTAGAGTAGTCTTAGAAAAGTAATCTCCTTGTACTGTTAGGCTAACACTTGCCTGCTGATTCCTACTTTGTTTGTTTTTTAATGATACAACATTTAATGCAAAATCTGAATCATTTTTTAAACCACACACGATTTCTATGAATAAAAACAAAAGATACAATGCTCAAAGAGAAAATTTATATGTAAGGCTTTATTTCACATTAAAATAGTCATTTCTCATGACTTACAGTCTTGGAATGCCATAGTCTATTTAAAAAAATACTTCAGAGTTACGTAAACACACACGACTCCAAGCTACTTCAAAGCAAAGAAAATTCAGCATCTGCATCTTCAGATAAATGCAGAGCTCAGCAAGGAGAGTTGAGTGTGATATTAAGCTTGCAAATATACAAGGTTTGATATATCTGAACATACACTTTAATGTGAGAAATGCGAGTTTTAAAGGAGTAAAACATGAAATTTCCATAGAAGTTTCCTTTTCAAGTTAGGATCAAACAAAGTATAAACTAATAAATGTCACTCCAAAAGTATTTTTTAAAACATCTTTTCAGAGAAATACACCAACTCTGATGGCATATTTCTGATGTCCTAGGCAAGATGATCTCAAAGGAAAACATAGGAGCTATTCAACTTACTACTTGGCTAGATTAATTTTATCATATAAAAGTGTTGCTTTTCCTCTGATGGCATTTTCAGGTAACTAATTCTATAAATACTTCAGACTGCCTGAAGCTTCTCTATGTACATGTAATATATTCAATATGGGAGTCGCTAAGAAGATCTAAGATAAAGAACTATCTATGATAAAATAATCCAGCCCTATTCACGTTATAATTGACCTGAATTCCAGGAACCCAAGGTTTGCTGGGCACACTGTAATAGTGAACTTCAATAAATATAAAAATGGTCACCCCAAACACTTCCCAAAGATGGGGGAGAAAGAAGAGGCACATGCCTTCAATGTCATGTGTTGCATGTATGCTCAGGTCTATGGAACATTGAGCAGAAGTTTAAGTATGTGACTCTTTTGATGAATTGATGGCTGATGTTCTCCTAGATGCAACAGAAATGATAGCTCCAGTAAGTACCTCCTGGACTTTTGGACCTTCTTTTAGAACAGTGCTGTATCTCATGTAATATTTAATGTACAGACTCATTGAAAGGGATGAAAGAATTATGTTGAGAACCAATGATTCTGATTTTTATTAAATAGTTCATACAATGTATTTTTATCTATTCCCCCTCACCTAGTACCTTCCAGATCCTTCCCACTTCTCTACCTGCCCATGCTCTCTCCTATGTTCTCTCTCTCACTCTCTAACACAAACAAAATTAAACAAACAAAATACTATTAAGAGCAAATGGTAAAAGTAAGGTTACCCTCGGACTCAACTCTCATGGCAAGCCCCTAAAATCTACGGTAAAGGGCAGAGCCTGCTTCACCTCCACTCTAACTTTCTGGAATAAGTCATTTAAAATCCTGAAAAGTTAAAATGCAGTGTGGAATTATGTTGGTTAAGCAATATGGTGATGGTAGATCCATGACCTGACTAGCCCCAGGTAGTTGGTTAGATTGCAAGTGCTAGGCATGATTTTCCCTCATTAAGTCAGTCTTAAATCTAATTACAGAACTATGGCTTACCACCAAAATATGTATGAGACTATTGCACCCCATGTACATACAAGAAACATTACACAGAAGGAGCATGCTGCATTGATTTATCTAGGAGTGTGTGTGTGTGTGTGTGTGTGTGTGTGTGTGTGTGTCTGTGTGTCTGTGACTATGAGAGTGGGCAAGGGGCAAGGGATTGTAGTGGGAAGAGTTGGAAGGAAGAAAGAAAAGGGAAATGATACAATTATAATTTAATTTCAAAATATAAAATAATATTTTAAATAAAACAGAAATAAACCTTGAACATACAAGAGGTTTAACCTTCCACAAAGAGGTCACAGTATGATGTACTGTTGCTTTAATATCTTTACTTTTTCTGATAATATTTATTAAATATGTTTCAGATACCAGACTAAGCACCTTTGGAAATGTACCAGTTATGTGATTTTTTTCACAAGTAACAAGGTGTTTGCCTGCTATACTGATTACACTAATCACAATCATTTTATAAGTTAGGTTGTTGATACCCTGTTGAACTAAAGCTCAGATCATGATCTATCTGCCATCAAAGAATATGGAGCCTTAGTGTGTTTTATAGACCATTTTTTTTTTTAAACCTTAGGAGTAGCGGGTGGAGTCGCCCTTCCTTCTACATGATCCCTCAGAAGCAAAGCATATGGAAGTGATCATTCAATCAAAAACAACCACCACTTCTCCTTTGACCTAAGGTTTAGGGAAGAGGTCAATATCCTTAATATATTAAGAGAGAGAAAAAACAATGGCACCCTCATCCTACCGAAGCAGGAGGAAAAGATAGCTGCTTTCACCATTCTTAAGGGAGGAAGCAAATGAGCAAAAGTCCTTTGGAAATATCATCTATGTGAACCGAATCCAAACTCTTGAAACATAGAACATTTATAAAAGCTTTACCTAAGTCAGAGAGATAATAGAAATCCCGAGGAACATAGGGAAGGATCAACAATCAAATTCACCAGAAGGAAACATGAGCCTGTAACATCTGGAGAAGCAATCTAATATTCAGATAGGGCATCCAAAACAGAACGACATTTGGAAAAGCACAATTGCCACAAATGACTCTGTTTCATGTTTAAAAATCTATAAAGTTCACCAGAAAGGCATCCCAGAAAAAAAAATATCCTTACTATCCTCTTAAAAAAAAACATGCATTTCAGAAAAGGCTGAAGTAATTATAAGAGTTCACACAGAAAGTTGGCCCCAAATAGACTACCATTTTCTAAATTGTTCTCCGTCAAAATGTCAAATTGATCTTATCTCCTTAACTAACATCCCCTATTTCCAGATGCTGAGGCTTTGGGAAGAGCTGGCTGTTTGCAACTTGATGGTAAAGCTGTTTAGGGAAAAGAAAGCAAAACAATTACCAAAGGTGGTTAATCAATGTTGAAAAAGGAGAAGCCACGAACATTTAGAAGCATGTGAACTGCTCTGCCAGATGAGCATACTGCACCTGGGCTTCTAGTTAATGTCAAATTATCTACCAGGTTCTGAAAACGCAACACTTGCTATGTTTACTGGGCCCCTTTATGGTACATAAGTCTTAAAGCCAAAGGAGGTTATTTTTCTATTACTGCCTTAAAAGACCTTTTAAACTTTCCCTCGACAAATGAAAAAGTTTGTTTTCTTGGTTTCTTATATATTCACAACTTAACTGTAGCCAATTCCTAGTGTGTAGTAATGACACTCTTTTATTGCCATATTAGCTAGGCACTTCATATCACGAACCATATTCAAAAGAGTCTTGATCATAGGCACCAGCCGGCTAGAAACCTCCATCTGAACTCAGGAGTGAATTTCTGTGTCTACACATTCATCTTAGTGACCCACAGAGCAATCTGTCCATTCTTTACAGAACGTTGAAGCCACCCTGACTACAGAACACGAGACGACCTGATCCTGGAGGGATGCTTTGAGGGATGATGTAAACAATGGAATATTTATAGTCAGGTCATAGAGATGTGCATCTTAGCAGATGACTATTTTACAAGACCTGTCGAGTCTATAAATAATGAGATCAACAAGGGGGAGTAGTGAAGGAATGATGAATGTTTAATAGGATGCATGTCTACTAGACTTTAGAAGTGAAAGAAAGGGATGAAATAAATTAAGGAAAAATTAAGTGCATTATCAAAGGCAATGGTGAGGTAACAGGGGTTAAATGTCTTCGCCTAGCAATTTGTAACAATTTTCACTGAAAACATTTTCTGTTCAGAATATTATTTATAATTCAAAATAAATCTAACAATACGGCAATGGTTGAATAAATACTCCAGGGAATAAGCACCATTGAAAATAAAATATAAAAATTTAATATTTATTGTGGTATAATTTGTTATAATATGCATTATGAAAACCATGCTCATTCTAATAACAATAGGTCAAAATGCATGTACTTTAGATACACATTTTTAAACAATATTTTTAAAGATCTGTGGCTAAGTCTAGCCATTTATAAAATATATGAATGACAAAATGACTTAAAAAAGTCCTAGTCATTTATTTACAGATGAAACCATAGTTTATTTTCTAGGTTTTCTATTATGTATATCCCATATAAGTCTTATTGAATTAGAATGAATAAAATCTTCCCAATAAGAAAGCAGCCCCTGAAAATAAGATAAATGTTAGTTCTGTTTTAACTAAGGAATACAATGGACTCCTGGGGTGTAGTTTGTACTCTTCTTCACCTCTCAAGGACCTCAGTTTTCTACAATATTCCCACCTTTGCTTTTCTCAAATTCAGAACCAAGCTTACATTAGTCATCAGTACTTTGAAGTAGAATGCAAAAACATCCATACCGCTAACTCTTTTAATTAAACCCTAAATGCAATTTGCTTTTTCCTTGTATACAATCAAATTCCATTAACTCTTTAAGTGTACACCCTTAATAAGGTTACTTAGGTAAGGATTTTATTTTTAGTTCTTCATTTCCAAACACTGCATTTCTATCACTCCGATGTCTTATCCATCTCTCTAACTCCTCCTGTGTCTCCTCTACCCCCTCCCATTTTCAAGACCTGTTCTTTAATTCTTATCACACACACACACACACACACACACACACACACACACACACACACCTACCTTTAAGTGGAAGTTTTTATCGTTTAGAGATAACATGCTTAATAAACTAAAAATATTTGGTAATCTAGAGCTTTGACAGAAAATGTCAGGCTCTCATGTGTAGACTAATTCTATAATACTATTAGAGATGAAGGTATGAAGTGGAATACAACCGCAAAAGAGAGAGGGTTTGGAATTGAGGAAAAATAAACCCAGCTCCTGAATACCATTCTTGGGAAAGAAATGATGCTTCTAGAAACAGACCAGAATTCAGATCGAGAAGACCCGAGGGCTAAGTGTTGTCTTACTGGTCATTTTTCTCCAGTTCTGGTATTTGCAAACTTTAAGTGATTAATACTAGGAAGCCAGTGGGTTTTCACAGCTGGTAATAGCAGTATGACATACCGTTAATGCTCTCATGAGTTTCAGAATATTGGAGATGAATAGACCTTAGAGAACATTTTCTACCTCAATCTTTCATTGTGCAGATGAGGAGATTGATGTCCAGGGAAATCTTTTAAAATGCAAATCAGATCACATCATTACAATGTTTAATATCCTTTAGTAGCAGGATTTCTGCTTCGAGCTATATCAGAGTAGCTTGTTCCATATTAATACAAGAACAACTACTATACGTGCAGAAAGGGAATGTTGTTGAAGGCACTGGAGAAGGATTTAAGAGGCAGCAATGTGACAGAGCACATCGACATCCAGAGAGAAGAAACATCTCACTTGAGGTGGTCACTTACTCACAAAGTACTGCAGGACAGAGAGCTTGGAAAGAAAACAGCAGTTCAGAGCTGTCAGCAATGCTGTGGAGCTGAGAGGAAAGAAAGAGAGTTTGGGTATTTTATAGATACTTTTCTATTGCTGTGATAAAACACCACCACCAAGGCAACTTATAAAAATGAAGTGTTTCCTTGAGTTTTCGGTTCAAGAGGGCTAAGAGTCCATCATGTGGGGTGGGGGAGGGAGGGGAAGCATGGTAGCAAGAGGCAAGCGGTATGGAAGCAGGACTCTGAGAGCGCACTTCCTTTTCCTCAACAGCAAGCAGAAAGAACAACCTGGATGTAGGGCGCAACTTTAAACTCTCTAAGCCTACCCGTAATGACGTGCTCCCTCCAAGTGAAGACACCCTAAACCACCTCAAACAGAGTCACCAACTGGGGATGATGTGTCCAAATCTCATTTGAAGCACCAGAGGTGTCTGTTAAGGCAAAGGGAAATATCCATGAAGGGAAATATCCTTTCCGGTGAGACCTGAAAGAGCAGTTGTCTGGCGGAAAGAGAGAAAACACAAAGAGAAAACTCTCATGAAGACTGATGTGATGTAACTGAACCACGTCTGTTCCTTGTTGGCCTAAGCTGATCTATCCCTACTTCGATTTTTTTTTTCCAAGAGAAAAGGCAATCCTCTCATAGGCCAGACATCATGACATCCTGTCAAATTTTTATACACAATTCAAAATTACCAAGCACATAGAAGACACAGGTGAACAGATGATCAAAATCCAGAAGATAAAATGGCAGAAATGGATCTTTGGATCTGTTAGATGGTTTAAACATAGCATCTGATAAGGATTCTAAAATAAATGCCCTATTAATTTGTGTAATAAAAGAGATGACAAGATTTTAATCAGATGATTAAGAAAATGATTATTTTAGAATTAAAAGTTAAGATGAATTTAAAACTCAGCAGAATAAACAAAAATAAGGACAGTGAACAAGAAAATAAGTCACAAGGAAATATATAGATGTATTTGGAAAAAAACAAAAATCAACAAAAAGAGCATAAAGATAAAAACTGATACAAATATGATTGGATTTTCTAAATGGGGAGGTTACAAGAAATGTTTGCATCCATACAAACAATGAAGTTTCATGTCAGACAAAAGAACAGCATTCCCTAAATTCAGAAAACTCAGCTGGGTGGTGGTGGCGCACGCCTTTAATCCCAGCACTTGGGAGGCAGAGGCAGGTGGATTTCTGTGAGTTTGAGGCCATCCTGGTCTACAAGTTACAAGAGCTAGTTCCAGGGCAGCTAGAGCTGTGACACAAAGAAACCTTGTCTCAAGCAAACAAACAACAAAAAAGAAACTCTACCAAAAGCTAGTAAAATAAATATCTTGACATACCAATAGTAGATCAGGTTTCAAATGGATTATTGCTATAATAATAGCAAACTGGACTTTAAAATATTAGTCAAGAAAAATGAGCAATTAATAATGAAAAGAATGCAGTCAAGAACTCATTTCAATGTTTTCACAAAACAATATTGAACTTCCAGGACCAGGAATTCAGTAGAAATATCCCAAAACAAGATGGCTATTTGAATAACTTAGAAACTGATAAATGATACCAATTTGAATTCAGGACAAAAGAAACTAAAAGAGAAATTTATTTTCCTTTATACAGTACAACAATTGAAAAATCACGAACATCAACAAATAGAAAGGGAATGTGTATATAGAGACCAGTTTACTTCTTAGTGTTTAGATGAGATGAAAACTGGTCTGTCAACATCTCCGTAATTGCAAGTAATACCATGAAATAAAATTCTGAATGTTCACCAATCATATTTTAGTGCTGAACATTTTGTGCAAGCAGCTGTTGATGGTGCCAAATATAGTTTTCACAGCATGCAAAAATGCACTAATGGCCAAGGCTATATTTTAGATTTCAGAGACGTTCTTTTGGTTGATACAATTATTTCTAAATTCTGCAGACATCAGTCAGGTGGCCCAAACAGAGGCAATGGGAAAGCACAGATAGGATGCCAGAGACTTCTCCGGCATTGTCTTCTGATGCCAGAAGTAAAGTAATCAGGAGCTGTTGGTTTTTGTGGCTGTATGTGTGTTTGTGAATATAAGCAAACAATTCCTTGAGGTTTTAACCACACTGCCTGTGTTTTATCATGACCAAACTCTTTGGGGGTCCTGCAGGCTGGCTTTAAGTCAGCTGGACTTCTTCAATGAACTGGCACCAATCACTGAGACAGTGGAGTCAAGAGCACAGCTGCTCATCATGTCCTGCTGACAGGCATTGTAAGCAGGATAGATTTGATTTGTTATCCATAATATCCTGATGACTTTCAGGAAATATGAGAGTCACACTAAAATTATGTGTATCTCCAGATTTTTGCAACTGATATATTTCATAAATGATAGAAATCCAGTCTTTAGTAATGGGTAGTTAGGAAATATTATTGTAGACCTCAGTGGGGATGTACTACATATTTTAATTTTGTACCAGAAAATTCCACATCAGTAGACTTCCTATTAATTATCTAGAAATTAGCCATTATACTTAGAAAAACCAACATATCACCTATTATTACCATATAAAAGAAACTGACAGATTTTGAATAGGATGAGAAGGACAGTTTTAAGACTATGTTTTTTTACACATGTACAGGTGGATCACTTTTAAGCATCCAGCTATTGATTTGCTCATTTTTCTTTATTATCAGATAATATCATCATCAATGAGTTATATAATATATGGTTCATCAATTTGCAGATTAGAAATCAGTGAAACAATTGCTCAAGGTCAGAAATGCAGTGGGTAGCAGAACCATGATTTGAACCCAAGATTCTCTCCCTTAGTATGGGATCCAAGATCCTATCCACAGTAACATAAGTCTTCCAAAGAGGGAGGTGGGTCCTGGACCAGTCTTCAGAATCATCTGTGTCTACTCAGAAAAACACAATCTGGTTATATCAAAGCCATATCTCAATTTTGGACAGCATAGCAATGTCTGATAACTCCAGGTGTTTGGGATTTGGACACTGTTGAATGAGATAGTACAGTGCATTAATAATGAATATTTATAGCTATAAAATAGCATCATCCTTTTGTAATAAAACATTTGAATCTAAATAATTATCATCATTTATTTAGAACATGTACATGTATTGTATGTTTGTTTAATGAAAAGCACAATATAATTACAATCAGTGACAATATTTAGAAATAGTATTATCATAAATATGAAAATTCTAATCTATACTGAGCAAAATAAAAATAAAATAGTATACCACATTGGATTCATTATCAATACATTCCAATTCTTTTCTGTTTCAATTCTTATTTCCTTTATTGAAAAGTTATGGACACCAAACAATGTGTCCAACAACAGTGGAATAAATTAAGAAAATACAATAAATATGTGATAGGCTATTTTCAGGCAAAAAACAGTGAATATTGCTGCAATAAATATTGATATGCAATTATCTCTGCTATGTTGTCTTGGAGTACTTTTGGTAAATGCCTAATAATGGCATACTTGGGTCATGTGGTAGGTATGTCCTCCATTTGTATTGAGAAATATTCTTGTGATTTTCATAGTGACATTTTCTTGATGACTGCCATTCTGGCTGGCATAAGATGAGATCATGCTCTAGGTTTAATTGGCATTTTCCTGATGGCTAATGAGATTGATTGTGTCTTTTTATATGTTTATTGGTCATTTCATCTTTTTGTGAATTGCTATTAGACCATTTATTGATTGGGTCATTTACTTTTTGAGTTATGTGAATGCTATATATAAGAATTCTTTGTCTTATATAGATAGAAAGATTTCCTACTGTTCTGTAGACTATCTATGATTCTATTGTTTCCTTGGTTGTACAAAAGGGTTTTTTTAAGTTTCATTGTCTCCTTTGTTGATTGTTGGTATTATTTCCCAAACAACCATAGTCCTATTCAGAAAGTCCTTTCCTATACTTACATTTTGAGGTCTGTCTCCTATACTTCCCTCTAACAGTTAGCAGTCCAGGCGTAAGGCTAGAGATAAGGATCTGGTTTCAGTCATTAGACATGTGGATATCTAGTTTTCCTGGCACCATTTGTTGAAGAAACTTTCTTTTCTCCATCGTATATTGTTGACATCTTTGTAAACAAAACAGGTAACTGTAACTTCAGGTGACTGTATAGTGTATTGTACTCCATTGACTTATTATTGTGTCTCAGTATCATGCTATTTTGTTATTATGGTACTGTAGTATAATTTGATATCAAAGATGATGGTAGTCTAGCAGTATTCTTTTTGTTCATGGCTGTTTTGTCTATCCTTGGTCTTTTTGATTCCATATGAATTTGAAAGTTCAATGTTCTATTTCTTCAAATAATGACATTGAAATTTTAATAAGAATTGTATTCAATCTGTAACAAAGCCATATTTACAATATTAATTATTCTAAACAAAAGCATGGCATGTCTTTCAAGTTTCTAGTGTTTTCAACCAACTGTTTAGTATTTCAAGTTTTCATTCTAGAGACATTTTACTTCCTTGGTTAGGTTTATTCCAATTTTTTGTTTGTTATGGAGACTATTGGATATGGGATTGTTTCCCTGATTTTATTCTCAGTATGTCTATGGTTTGTATACAGAAAGGTTACTGATTGGTGTACATTACTATTTTAAACTGCCACTTTGCTTAAGGTATTCATGAGAATTAGGTTTTCTGGTGGAGTCCTCAGGGTCTGTTACAGACAGAATCATATTTGATGTAAAAAAGAATACTTTGCTTCCTATCCAATTTTATCACTTTTATTTCCTTCTTTCTGTCTTGTTGTTGTAAATAAGCATCATTGACTTGGAATGAAGAGTAGACACCCTAGTCTTATTCTTGACCTTAGCAGAAATGCTTTTAGTTTTCTTCCATTTAGCATAATATTGGCTTTGCATTTGTCATTTATAATATTTATTATGTTAAGATACGTTTTTATCCATTTTTAGTCTCTTTGAGGTTTTTATTATGAAAGGATACTGTATTTTGTCAAAGGTCTTATATTCATCTATTGATCATGGGATTCTTGTCTTTGACTCCATTTTTGTGCCATACAAATATTTACTGATTTGCATTTGTTGAGCTAATCCAGCATGCACGGAATAAAGTGAATTTGGTCATGGTGAATGTTTTCTTCAGTGTGTTCTTGCAATCAGCTTATAGACAGTTTATGTGAATTTTTGTATCTCTATTCAACAGGACATTAGTCTAACATATTTTTTTTTATTTCTCTTTATCTAATGTTGGGGTTAGTTCAATATTGGCTTTGTTTTTTTTTTCAATATTGGCTTTGTAAAAATAGTTGGTAGTTACTCTTCCTTTTCTACTTTATGGAATAAAGAATTGTATCACTATTTTTCATATAGAACTAGTTAACGCAAATGAAAAATAGTCACAAAAATGGTTTTGCCCATTCGAATTAAGGCTGTGGCATAAAGAACGTTTAGTACCAGCACTTGATTTTTTACGCTGTTCTTATGTAGAAATATGTACCAAGGCACGTTCTTACTGTGTGTCTTATATCGCTCCAATTTGATACTATATTTTCTCTATTCTATGGTTCTTACAGTGCTGCTTGGATAACTGTACCATATTTTCCCTTATATTCCATGGATTCCTTTATCTACCTAATTTCTACCAGATAACCTTTGAGAATATAAACCCTCTTATTTATTTACATAATCTGGAAATAAGGAGCAGTGTGCTCACACTGTGGGATATTCACCACTGTACAAATAGCTTTGTGAGCACAAGTGAGCGGTCCAGTTAACTCCAATCTATCCTTATTCATTTGAAATATTTTGCTATTATTAATTGGATAAGTTTTGTAACATGCCATACTTAAGGATGCTGCCTTAAAATCTAATTGGAACAGAGTTCCTATGAATAAATATGCAAATTATAACTACCATAAAGCATGCAGTTAACTGCACTTAAAAATATTTTCCCAAAGAAAATTGTCTTTTGTCCCAATATTTCAGCACATTTAAAATAGATTGAATGAGAAATTTTCTTTCTTTATTTTATATTATTGAAGAGTATGAGAGAAAGGGAATAGAGAAACCATGACCAAAGTGCTTTGTCCCTGAAAATACATAACAAATATTTAGAGGGGAAAAAAGCAAACCAACTAAAATGAACTGAATCTTTTAGACAATTTTCAACGGCAACATTCTTGGAAATGATACAGTGAGCTATTTTTACAGTATCCTATCTCCTGGCCCATTGTCCCCTTGTGCGATAATAAAACTACTAGAAGAGAATGCAGATCAATGTATTCTTGTCTCCTTGGTCACTCCCATTTCCTATGAAATGTTCTGGAAGGGGGAGGGGAAGGAGCCTAGTAGTGAGAACCATCTACTTAAGAAATGTTTATTTAAAACATCTTTACTATTTAAATGTTCCTGAAGATAACTATTATCTTACAAAGGAAAGGGATACTGAGGCAAGATAAAACCTGCAGTCTTAGGAGCACTGTGCAGAACATATTTAGAAACCATGAAAACTGGAAAATCTGTCATCTCTCTAAGGACCTGCTCAGCAGCTACAGCTTCTCCATTGATGACTTCTCCTAGTAGCAGCTCTGTATATCATGCATCAACAAGGTTGTGATGCATGCAAAGAGACTTTGTATTGCTAGAGATGAATTCCGTGTGCTTTGTATATCTGACCTGCAATATGCCAGTTGTAAAATTATGAACTACCCAATTTAAGATAGATTAGCTCATGGCTATTAAATATTTAGGTTCTCTGAAACTGTATTGGCACTACCTGTCCAAGTGCAGCTCACATGTGACTCTGTTTCATTCTGTTCTTCCTACCGGAGCAATAATCTGGTAAGTAAGCAAGCAGTGAGCTGCCAGAGCTCAGGGTGAGAGGGTTGCTCTTAAAACTATAACTTACACAAGGCTCTCTGAAGAATTACAGTAGGGATGAGTGAATCTGAACTGACATGAGGAGAGAAGCAATATTTTACATAGTTGAGTCAGTGAAACATGTGGCTGCCATCATAATTTACGGTCTTGGCTCTTTTGCCCTTAGCAAAAAATAACTGTATTCAATGTTAACAATTATCTGGCATTAAGCAGAAATGTTTTTAATTAAAATAAACCAAAAACAGAGTTTCTGAATGATTAGACCCAAGATGAATGGCAGATATTACAATGATTTAAAATATGTAATACTTCCAATTTCTGAGTGAGTATAAAATACTTCATAAAAGAAACATTTGGCATAAAATTAATGACTTGAAAATTAAAAAAAATCTATTAAAATAATCTATAATTAGTACATATTTAACTATAAATTTTGGTAAATTTTAATAATGCCCTCTGATAACTTATGAAAGGGGTAGAACTAATACCAAAAAGAAAATATAAGACTTACAACTGAATATATTTAATTATGCTACATTCTGACTACATGAATCCTTCCAGGTTTTAAGCACACAATTAAACTGAAAAAGGAAGTAAACTCTTAAAATTTAGTTCTACACTACAAACATACTGTCAAGTCGTTTTAAATTTGATAACATAAAAAAAATGATAAAACCAACAAGATCCTGAAAAATCATGTTGCATGATAAAAGGGTAAATACCTAAATAGGATAAACCTTTTATTTCCAAATAGGTCATTTTATTTGATGCTACTATATTTATGAAAGTACACTCCAGACAGTCTGTGGGTCCCTAAATAAATTCCTTCATCTCAAATTCTCAAGAATTTTCAGTACCAAGTAGTGAGCCCTGAAAGAATACATTGTAGGTTGAACAGGTTATATTTAGGAAGGTATATATGTATATTGAATTATATACAGATATATATATATATGTATATGAAAAAGAGGTCATGAATGAAGAAATGCAGGGAGAGGTATATGGGAGATTTTAGGGAGAGGAAAATAAGGGGGAAATGTTGTAATTATATTATAATCTCAAAAAATTGCTTTAAATGTCTTTCATTAAAAAAAGCCACCGTAGGTGGAAAAACCAAACAAACAAACAAACGGACAAGTGAAAAGGCTATTTACTACTCCACCTAACCCTGAACTTTCATTTTATCTAGAATGTATTGAAAGCCACACTACAGTGCAGTTGTGATATCTCATGCAGGCTGCTATAACTGGTAGTTCCAAAACACAGACTCAATACTGTCTGCAACATTGAAATAGGCAGCACACAGCCACCCAGGATTGTTTGGAAAATTTCTTCATTTGGAAATTTAAAGATTCTGGGTGTGAATTCATAAAGCTGCCCAGGGACTTTAAAGGACAAAAAGTTATGAAAAACACAGAGAAAGCGTTACGTATTGGTGCAGCAAGTGATTATCTTAATACTTTCTGGGAACATTGTTTATAAACAAAAAAAGATTATCCAAGAGTTCTCCATCCACGTGTATCAGTGCAGGAGTAAATTTCCTAGGGAAATGGTCCCTTTGAATCAAAGCGCCCTCTTCAGGTAGGAAGAGCATCCACAGAGTAGCTAGAATTCGTTTCCTTGAAGACTGCAGACTCTGGTAGGTCAGCCACACCCACTTATGGTTTCACTAGCACTATATGGGCAGCGGAAAGGGGGCTTGATGCGATGAGACAAAACAAGGACATAAAGCTGGGTATGTATGGAAGGAATGTGGGAGGAGTTGGGAGATGATGGCAAATATGACCCAAACGTATTCTACAAAATTTTTAAAGAGCCAATTTAAAAAATGATCAGGATTTAAGTCACTCATTTTGGCTTCTTTCCCCACTAGGACAAAAGAACCTATTTGTAAAGAAATATTGCAGATGGTATGATCAATAAATACCTTTGCCTTCATGACCATCTGTTAGAAAAGAATACTTTAGTCAGGACAGAGAATGTACGCTTATTTGTAATGAGAAAACAGAAGATGCATGTGCTAGTCCTAAGCAGTAGAGCTTGCCTTCCCCATGAGAGGCTAACATAGGCCTTTGGAGTTGACAAATCTAGGTTGGAATGTGGGACCTACTCCATTCTAGCCATAGTAAATGGAGAGAGTAATAAGCTCAGGGCTACTTCTTTCATTAACAAAGTCTAATTCCCATTTACAAAGAGTCTGTATTAAATTATATGTTAAGTAGTTGGAATCAAGTTAATTATGAAAACTGACTTTAGTGCTCATTAAATAATGTCTAGGTATAAGTGACTACCTAGCATCAAAGCAACATAGCAGCAAGATGGTGAATTCCAGAGATGGAGGTAAAACCCAGAAGTAGCTTTTAAAGGAAAGGGCACAATGCTTGTTGCATAAGTGTGAGGGTCTGAGTTTGAATTCTCAGAGCCCAAGGAAAAGCTATAGCTCAGGTCCATAATGCCAGTGTGTTCCTATGGCAAACGAGGAGACAGAAATGAGAGAAGCATTGAAATCAGTGGTCACAGCAAACAACAAAGAGATCCTGTTTCAAACAAGGTGGAAGGAAAGGTCTGATACCGGCAGTGGACCTCTGTCATTTACACACGGCCACGGCAAGCATGCATGCACATCCTCAGTCATGAATATGTACACATATGTAATATACAGAGAGATACCAAAGACGAAATGTAACAATATCATATGTTAGGCTTAACATAGAGAATAAGGAAAAATGATCACCAAGGGCAGCATCCCTCTAGAGAACATGATTAAGGATCACACTGTCCAGTTTTATGAATGTGTGTTTTCCTCTCTTAGGGAAAAGAAGTCAAGGGGGAGGACAGAGATCTACATGGTGACCAATGGCATTTAGAGTCCTGCCCTTTGACCTTGTCTCCTAGTACAAAATGCTCCTCTTGAATCATGGTCCTACTTCCTCCTAGTTTCCAAACCTGTATTCCAAACCAAGAGAGAAACATTTCAAAGCTTTACAGACTTTTCTGAGCCATCTGACAGCAGTCTCTGCCCAGCTTCTCAGAGGCATACCCAGACATTTTGCCTATAGCTGCCCTCTCAGCCTTCAGACAGCCCTTGGAAGTTATCCCTGGAGCCGCCGCTCCTACACTTTCCTTGGCCCCACAGCCTACATCTCATATCTGATTCTGCTAGCCATGCTCTTTCCTGGCTACCTACCAACCCAACCACAAGCTCAGAGAGGACACAGATCTGGAGCAAAAAGTAAGGAGGCACATCTGAAATGAAAACAGCTGACAACAAGAAGGCCTCAAGCCTAAACACACAGTACATTCTATACAACTATGTGTTATTCTGCATCTTCCCAATATAAGGCTGCTCGCAAAAATGGGATATCTTTCATCACTTGCCTCTTCTACATTTTAAGCCGTGAGTCCATGACCATAGTTGTCTTTCACACAGATGATTTTTCTCAAAGAGAAATTAGGGCCCAGAGGGATCGAATATGTACCCACATTTAAGCAATTCCAACCTGGTGGAGCTGTGACTTCACCCCAAGGTTTGGGTGCGTAGTTCAAAGTTCTTTGTCCCTAATTAGAATATCAGATGAAGAAGAACAAAACATAATGATATATATGAGTGAAGATGTTTTGGTGAAGCCCATTAATTTGTATGAGAGCTAGAGCATTAATTTAAAAAGGGAAGCAAACAGTCTGACTCAGATCAAATACTCAACTCTAATACATCTTTACCAATCTAGGGGCCATGCAGATTATTGTTTGACTTAATTCCTCATCCCCAATCTAGATATGAGCGCACCGCAGTGATTCTTCAAGCATCACACTGTCTCATTCTCATGAGGCACATGACAAAACATCTTTACAATTTCTCTAAACTCAACTACTGGTGAAAGCCAGGCAAATGGAGACCTGTGTGTTTACATCCAGGACTGACAGCCTGACTGAGCTTTAGATTCCTGCCTGTGGGGTGGAGAAGAATAAAACGGAGGACCATTGCAGTGGAAGAAGAAACTCTGTTTCCCAAATGGTCCACACTCTTAAGGTGTCTCCTGCCAACACACCTGCCTCACAGTATCTATTTCTACCACCTCCGTCTGTCTGGTCTCACCTCCAACATCACTAACTTGCCTTCACATCTTCATTGTACTAGTATCCTCATACTGTGTGTTATCATTAAAAGTGGAGTTTGAGCCTTGCCTATCTTCCTAAGTCTTCAGAGACAAAAATCATACATTATACATTTGTTCAGAATCCCAGATATCTATTTATCCACATGTGCTCTCTGAGATGTATACATTTATAAAGACTCAACATGCAAATGAAGTCTTCCACTGAGATGCCCAGGTACATGAAAGGTAAAATTTGAAAAGCCTGAATACATGTGCATGTGTCTGTGTGCTACTGGGCTTGAACCCAGAACCTCATCTTTCTTAGGCAAGTACTCTACTATTGACCTGTACAATCTCTGATACTCTTTCACTACCCTTGGACTACCAGCAACCTCCAATCTGGTCTTGTCTGTCTTGCTTCAGGTCAGAGTCTTTGTTTCCTTTCTTTTTGAAATGTTGTCACTTTCTGGACTTGTTCTCAAGGTGCTATTGGAATTCAGATATATGATAGCAGCTCACAGTGAGATCTGGATGCTATGTGTTTCCAGAGCCCTCATCCTCCTCTCTCTTCCCTGCTGTCTGTGGTCTAACTCTGATGATTAGAAGGAATTAGACAACCCTCTCCTGCCGATAGTTGTAGTTCTCTTACCTTTGTACTGTGGAATGGTCTTTTCCAGGGTCCATGTTCTTGAAAACCTCAGTAAGGATTCTAAAAGTGATGGTCACCCCAGTCATTTGTCTTAGCCATTGGTCTATTCCTGTGTTTACAGAAATGGTCACCATGATCACCCTCTGCCACCCTCCCTGCCTGAAGATTCATACAAGGAGAAAATAATACACCATTTGAATATGCAACCAAGAATGTTATCAGAACAGAACCAGTTCTGACTCAGAGGCATAGCACTGGACAAAGCAAACATCTAAGTGCTTACCTACATAAGAGCTAACCAAAGCAGACAGAAAGTATTGGGATTGATTTATTTTTGAGAATATTAAATCATTAAACTGTGTACTGGCAATGCTAATACATTATTGAAGGAGGACTTGGAAGGTCAGTCCAGTGGTTTGGACAGTGCCTGTACCACATGCCAGCTGGCAGCACTGACCATCCCTCAGGCTCAATTTATTCAGTTCTAAAATGATTTCTTTTCCTATGTGTAAGGACGCTCTGAAGTCCACGTAGACAGAAGAGTACAACCATAATCTTCTCACCACTGTGACAAATGGTCAGTCATAAACAGATCAAGGAGAGAAGAACTTACTTCAGCTCACAGTTTCAGATATTTCTATCCTTAGTTCTTAGTTCTGTTCACTCTGGGCCATAGTAAGGCAGAAAGACACAGGGGTGGAACATAGGGAGGCATAAAATCTATTCTCTCTACGGCAGAGAGCCAGGGACCAGATAGAGCCAAGGCCACACTTACTTTCTTCAGCTCCCTATACCTTCTCAAGCTCTGTTTACAACCTAGAACAGCACCACTGACTAGGAAGCGATCCTCTAACATATGAGAGAGAGAGCTTTTCAGATTTTAACAATAACAAACAGTATAGTATATATACCCTTGAGTGCTATCAAATGTCCTTCAGTGATGAGGGAATAGTACAGCTTTATTTCTCTCAAGAACTTACTTTCAAGAGCAGAACATATTTTTGTTATTAGTTAAATGTAGAGGTACTTTTTAAGAAAGTCTTTTGACAATTGTCATTTATAATCAAAGAAAATCCCTGTTTGTGGAGCTGAAAACTAGTAAATATTTTATATGCTACACATGAGGGCTGAGAAGCAAATCTTTCACCTACCAAAGTCAAGCAGCCACACGATTTCAGCTGTGACCACTTACAGTGGAATTTTGGGTTACAGCTCAACCACTGGGTTATCATGTCTTATAGGATCTGAGCAGTTCTCTGAGAGGAAGACCAACCTTGTATGCAAATACGTGGTGATTGAAGAGTTGACCCAACCTTTTGTGCATAAGGAAACAAGTTCAAGGCCCACAATTCACCTAAAAGTATCTGGGTGTGGTGGTGTGCACTTGTAATTCCAGCCAGAGGAATCATCAACTAGGGTCACTTTGCGAGCTCCAGGCTACTGATAGACACTGTTTTGTTGTTTTTTTTTTTATCTTGTTTGTTTTGTTTTTTAAAGCAAGGTGGACATGAAAATGGAAACTTCACACATGCTAGGCAAGTACTGTTTCACAGTGCTACGTGTTCAGACATTGTTATTAATTGTTGCCATCAGCTTATAAGGACATGACCACATACTGCCGAAAGCCCCCTGTACCTTTAAACCTTTGTTTCCCCAGTGCTCCAGTCATTTATAAAAGAGCTGAACATTTCCAAAAGGTGCTAACTAGTAACACATCAGACAGTCCAATGGGCTTGCAAAAAGATGTAAGGCAGATAAGAAACAAAACAAAACAAGCAAGCAAACAAACAAAAACCCAATGACTATTTTGGGTTTTCACCCAAACTTAAGAAGTTAAGATTTAAGAAATCACAGATTTATATCTTACATTTTAACTTTTCCCTCTCCCCACTCAGAGAGGTGTGCTAATGAGCGGAGAGAGATCCCAGAGTCTCAACAAGTTGCAAAACTAAAAAAAGAAAATAACTTAGACACTGATTAATGGCTTCATTAGGTCATTGAAGCCTTGTTATAAGAGTCCAGATTTCAAATAAGCATGAGCATGCTAGCACGGATGTACAGTTAGGCCATTAGGAAGGGAAATGTGGCGTGTGTTCTAGAACTAGACTCTATTAACTCCCTCCATTATCATTAGTTTAAATTAACAGGCATTCATTGAGTACTTCCTATGCCCAAACCACTGTATAAGGAAAAAGCAAAGAAAAGAAAGCTAAAGATAAAATATTGAATAACAGTTCCTGTTTTCAAATTTTTCACAATTTGAATTTTTATCAACATGACCAAAACATATCCACAGTTGAGAGGTCAGAGAAAGATGTAATCAGTGCAAGTGAGGCTTGGTGGCACACATCTACACTCTCTGGGTTAGGAAGTCTGGTACAAGCTCAAATATAGCTTGGGTTGCAGAGTACGACCTTGCCTCCAAAATAATATTGCAAAGGGATAATAATGATTATGATGATAATTTGCTAAATGAAGATGACATTTCATTTCATCTGAATATGACAACATTTCACTAGAGAACATTTTATTCCCCTTACAACCAGAATTCCAGAGAAGAGGGACACCAGAGGCTAACTGTTAAATATACCTATAATTAACAACGAACCTATTTTGGGTTGATATTTATTTGTATTTTACACATGAAGTAACGAAGGTTCTAAGACGTCAAGTAAAACCTGTTACAGTTAGTAGAACTATGAGTCAAAATACGGTTTTCTGTAATTCTCACAAGCTGCATGATCTTACTTAGGATTCCCCCAAAGCCTACAAATTAACACATATGCTTTGAAGGCAGAGGAAATCTGACAGTTGTTTGTGCGTTCAAGAAAGTACAATCTGCTTTGCCTAAAGGCTTTCTTTGGCTTTTCAGCTTACTGTTATCAATTCCCAGTATTTTCCTTAAGGAAATGTCAGAGATAAAAACATCAGGTTTGTTCTCCTTTGCCATCTCTCATCAGAAGTTTGTATTCCCTCTTTGTCAGTTAACTGGAGGACACTTCAGCTCATGAAGCTCCTGAGAAAACCTCATAAGAACTCTCCCTCTCCCCGTGGTGCTCAGAAGCCCTGCATTATACTTGGCTTCCCTTGCAGGTAGCCCCAAAACACTGAAAAATGTTTTTACAGAAAAATGCTCTGAGCTGGGTATTTTGTGTTACCCCCAGAACCACCAAGTCTTCGCTCTAGATTTTATCCTGCGACTCCCAATTTCCCTTTTAAAGAACAGTTTACTTTTCCCGATTGTTTTTCCCTGTAGATTTTTTCCACCTTTCCTCTTTTACAGACAAAGACTGTAGTTTTCAATTCTTTCTTTCTTTTTTTTCTCTAGCACTGAACATTTTTGTGTCCATTTGAATTGACAAACTTCACAGATATAGATTTTTATTTTTCTGGCAAAAGCTTCAGAGTAACTTTAAAAGCATGCCCTCCGTGGAGAATAGACTATTTTATCAGAACAGTGGAGCTACCCCCTGAATGCCACACACTAGAAAGAAATGGTGAATGGTTATTTTGTTTTCATACACGGGGGAGTTTTCCTGCCAGTATGAAGGGAAGATAAATTATTCTTAAAAGTATTTCTAAGGCTTAAAATTGATGTATAAAAAGATAGTATGTGTACAGGATAAAGAATACACTGGAAAACAAAAATAGATGTCTTTACAACTCTTTTATTAATCATTTGAGAATTTAATATATGTATTTAGATCATACTTACTCCTCTCAGCTTCTCGCAGACACACCCCCTTACCGATCCTACCTTGAATGTTGCTCCTCTTTCTTGTGTTTAATAACCTGTTGAGTCTAATTGGGTTTCCCATGTACTCCTGGGTGTGCAGCCACCCACTGGTGTGTGTTCAACTTATCAGGAGCCATGACCGTAAAGCAACCATATTCTTTCTCCTCTAGAAGCATCAACTGTCTATAGCTGATAGAAACCACACACACACAAACACACACACACACACACACACACACACCCTATCATGTTCACACACAAACTAGCATATTGACCAGCTTTGTGCAGGTCTTGTGCAGGGAACAACAGCTGCTGTGAATCAGAAGTACAGTGGTAGTGTCATATCTAGGAGAAAATGACCTTGGTTTTTTCAGTGTTGCCACTGAACCCAGGGTTTCATCTATATAGAGAGAAGCATGCTATTACTGAAGCTCTGCCATCTATCTCTAATACTGGGGTACTTTAAATCTATTGCATATTAGGCAAAGAGATAGCAGAAGAGAGGAGCAGGGAAACTAATTCTAGGAGGCATGGCTACAATGGCTATGGGGCATAATCTCATCTGTCAACCTAAAGAGATCTAGATGGACTTCTGGGAGAGTACCTGGGAGAAAGACTTTTGGGCACGTCTTTCCAGAACCGTCTTGATTGGGCAGGAAGACTGTACGAAAAGGAGAGAATGAGATGACCACAGACATGCATCCTTCCCTTTGTGCTGACTTAGCGCCAATGTGATCAGCTAATCTCTTGATGCCTTGAGTTCCTCATCACAATGACCTGTCCCTTCAACTGCTAGACAAAATAAAACTTTTCTTTTTGGAGATTAATCCAACAGAAGAAAACTTATGCTATCAGAAGACAGAAACTTGATCTGGTGGGGCTGGAACCCCCAGTTCTGAGCATGTCCTTGCTGGACGCCAGGAATTCTAGGGTTGTTCTACTTCCTTGTTGATGTCTTGTTATCCCTCTGAATCTCTGCCTCAAAGCACAGGCAATTATGTTACTGAATTGAGAGGAGGCACCTAGACACCTCAAATTTGGGTTAAGACACTTGGACTACAGCTCATCCCCCTCCCAATACCTCACCCAAATTCTCACCATAAATTCTATGAAAAGCCCAAACTAACAGCACAATGGCACTCTGTTCCTGAGACCTTTCCTGCCATTTAGGAGCTCAAAGCTCTTGCTCTTTCTCTCTCTTTCTCTCACCCCTGAATCTCTAAAATGTATGTGGTCCATGAATCTCATTCTTTGAATTCACATGACAAGAAACCAAAAGTTTACCAGGTTTTCAATCTCAAGCCAAGCACATCAAGAATAGAGAAAGACCATACAGTTCTCAAAGATATCCCAATATAATCAATGCAGGAAATTGTCAACAGAAATGGGATTGTTGCTGTGATAAACCTGTGGTTCTTAGGCCTTTGGAACATTTCTGTGACTAGAGTACAGAAGAGTTTGGACTATAAAAGGCCTAGAATATTAGAGGAAGAACTTAATGTGCTATGGTAAGAGATGGGAAAACCAGAATGCCAAAAGAAAGGCAGAGAGTGCCAGTTTTTCAAAAGGTTTCAGCAGATAACAAGGACTCCATCAGCAACCAGGCTAGGTATGCTGTACTCCTCTACATTATACCAGGACTGGTCACCTCCTAGACTATATTGTACAATTAGATATTCCCTCTCTTTTCTCTCCT
>NC_022032.1:8830009-8838942 GCF_000317375.1 Microtus ochrogaster
CAACAGTCATAAGTTTAGAAGTGAACTGTCATATTACAATCAAGTCTTCAAGACACTAGCCCAAGTCATGAGGTTGACTAGACCTTATGAAAAAATTTGAATCCATCCAATGAAACTGATTTTGGCATCCTCAGCAGTAGAAAGAGAGAGATAATAATTTTCTGCTCCTTAAAGATGGCAAGTACTGTGATAATTAGTGACAAAGTGACAAATAGGTCATCAGTCAAGAGGTAAAATAAGACGGGGACACATCAGCATAGGTAAGAACTTAATGGGGTCCCTTACTGGTTTGGACTAAGGGGAAGGTAAGATGTAGAAGTATTATGATTGCTGATGATGGCAGAGAACATGAAAATAATTCTAATTACAATAATGCCAGATACTGCTTGTGCTCACTCCGTAGAGCGCCTTATGCCAAGCTTATTATCTATGTTGGCTCTTTACTTCTTACATAAGGCATGAAGTAAGAAAAACGGAAAAGGTAAGGACCAGAATATTAAGCAGTTCTAAGTCACAGAGCTGAGTAATAAGTGGTAGAGGTGATAGGTAAAGTCATTTCTACCCAAACCAAAAGTTCTAGCCCATGCTGACACACTTGATAATAATAAGTGAGTGGGAGGCATTGAGAGCACCAATAAAGACAAGATTAGTAGGTGTTAGAGACCGAAGCATGATGAGGAAGACAAAGTTGGGAGTGGAGTTTCTCAAAAGGCAGAGTGGTTATGTAAAAGGATTCGTCTGTGTTGACATCTTTTAACAGATCTCAGGCCCACTAGAGCCCACTAGCTAGAATGCACAACCTCTACATAGAGAATTCCCTATGAGTACTATCTGTCATGTACAAACATGTCAGAAAGGAAGAAGACGCGTCCAAGTGACCAGTTTTGAGAGGCTCTTTGTCTTGCACCTCCCTGGATACTCTGTCAACCACTACAATTAATTTGTACTCTGTTTCTGTCCTGATCACTTCAAACTGAAATCCCAAAACTTTAGATACCTTTGGTCTATGAATAAGTTTAGAAACAAAATGGGAAAATAATGGAACTATTTTGTTTTGCAAAGAAATTATGATACACCTCTTTTTCTTTACACTTTTTTTTATGAAGTCAATTCCATCAAGTTTTAAAAGAAGAAATTGTTTAGTGACTTTTGTGCAGTGTGGCAATCATTTGTCTGTGCTATCCATCATTAAAGCCACTTGAAACATGTTGAACAATAGGTTAATTTTATGTTATTCCAAAGTTAGAAACATTTATACACTTAATAACACTCTGTTGCTGCTGAACAAATCTATTGTGTTTGGCTGATCAATGAATAGAAATTCTGAGCACCTAGTAGGTGGCTAACATTTTTCAGGTTTGTACACAATGTTAATCCTTTAGTGTCAAACATTGCAACTTAACACAATGCTTGTTCATAATTTTTAAAGAATAAAAGAGAGTACTTATTTGCATAAGACAAATAAGGTCCTGGCTCAGCAATCAACCTGGTTTGCTCCACCTGAGTTCATGGCACAGCCTGCTGAGACTGCCAACGTGGTAACAAAGAATAAATGATGAATATGTTATCTAAAAATGATGCGTACAAATTTAAGAGGAATTATTCTGCCTATGTATAAATTTTCTGCCCAGCATTGAGCAACAATGGCTTACCTTGCCCTTCATGAATACAATGTTTCTAAACACTAAAGAAAAAACACATAACAAGTATGCTTTAACTAATAAATTAACAATACCACACAGAGACATTTATATATTTAAATCTTAGACAGCAAGTAATGTCTTCAGATGCCCAGAGCACTTGACATTGAAAACAATAAAGATTCATATGTTCCATAATACATATGAAAAAATCAATCATAACTAACCCTGATGCCTTATTCTTTCATTTTCAGAGCATGTATAATGTATAAAAGGTAGAAGAAATTGAATCTTTTAAGGTGGTTTTGCTAGTGGCTCATTTTAACCTATTGGTTTCTTCGGGTAGAAAGGATAAATCTTGAGACAGAGAAATGCATCCACTCATGTAGCATCTCTGTTTTTGCAGAGAGAGGATGATGTTAAAGAAGGCAATAATGCACAGAGAAAGAAGAGAGATCTGTGAACATGCACCTCACAGATGCTCTGGTTGGATGTTTGTCATCTCCAAAATTCACGACAAAATTTCATCACCATCATGTTGGTACTAGAGGGTAGGACTGGATATTTAGGTTAGGAGCATTATACTTTCACAAGCTAACGCTGTAATCTTTAAAACTGTTAGCCCTCTCGTAGGTATAGTTCACGTTTCTCTCTCATCTCCTACTCTGGTGCCTTCTCACCATGAGCTGCCTCCTGCCACATGATGCCTTCAACACCCCAACCACCAGAAATGTACGCTAATGCATTCTTCTTCATTCTGAAGTATCCAGTTTCGGTTATCCTATTATTAAACTTCATGGAAGAGTGGGCAGGAAGATCGTAAGAGCTGAAGGACCAGGATGTATGATGCATAAAGCCTTCATGGTGTCAGTGATTTTCACATACGTTCTTCTTAAGACAGTCTTGGTCATTCTTACAGCAAAGACTGAGGAGCCCGGGACACTAGAAATTTGTGCAAAGGAGTTACATTCAAAGATTAGATAAGAATTTCAGAAATTTAAATAGCCAGAGTAATAATGAGGGCCACAAAACCCTGGACTCTCTCTCTCTAAGACGAAATTGTTTCAATACCTCTGCTACAGATGAATCTCTTTAACTTCTATGAAGACTACAACAGCCACCATCCCCAAGTCTAAATGGCTTGACTATCTTCTGCCACAGCTGCTCTTTAACTTTCAGTGGCTGTGCCTCTTGGATGACAGTTCTGACTCTGGCACAAGGTAGACACGAACAGACTGCCCGAGGCAGTTATACAGCACTCAGGTCAGGTACAGACAAGGCTCAAGGGACAAGGGGCATTAGTGCGGCCTTTAATGCTGTCTACTTTATAAAACACTTTACAAAATCAAGAAAGTGATATCAAACTCAGGGGACACAGTTGATGTTTTAAAAAATATAAAAATTTGGCAGGTTTTCTAGTCTGCTATTTTGAAATTGAGTTCTCATCATTTTAAAGGTGAGATTATTTGTACACTACAGATTAATTATTAAATTTATATCAAGAGCTAGCATACATGTAGCTATAACAACTTGGTTATTTTTTTCCAGTTACTGTAGCTATGCAACCAATAATTCAAAAATTTAGTGTTGTAATGCTAGCAGATCTCCTGTGGGCTGAGAATTCAGAGTTGTAGGCATCGTCCTTTCCTGATGTCTGGGGTCTCGGAAGGATTATACTCTGCATTCATGACTCTATATTGGATGCATCTAAAACCTCTTTTACTGATACATACAGCAATGGCACTAAAGGTCATATAGGTCCCCACATCCAATCTTTGGAAGTCTTCATGTGAACTTTCTATGTATGATGGTCTATAACTTTTCATACCACTATGACTTCTTTCCAAAATCAAGCAATAAATTGTAATATCAGCTGCCTTTTACATCCTAGGCTAGGGTCCAGTTTCTACTGGGTTGAACTCTGTCTTTAAGACTGGCACATATCCAATAAAGGGAACAAAGATTCCAACTCTTCATGGATGTGTTTCAACACAATTTATAAGGAAGTCAAATGGGATGGAATGTATTGATGTGACCATCTTTAAAAAATTTAACCTACATCAATATAAATTAGATAAGTATACTTTTATAATTTGCAAATATCTCCATGAAAATACACAAAGGAACATATTTCTGGAAGACATCCCAAGAATTTTAATGTTTGTAGGCTAAACTATATGAAAATGCATTTTAATTGGTTTCTCTTTTTCTTATTGTCAAAAGACTAGTTACCCTTTTCAGGGTAATGTTTCATTTTAACATTTTTTTCCTGGCAGTGATTCTCTGGTCAATGTTTAACTTTTGACACATTGAGACAAGTGGAGTATTTACCAAATGTTTTTTATATGTTGAAGAGTTGCCTAGCAGCACGTCCAGGAAACAGTACTGATCATTCTGCAGTTCAACTCAAGATGGACACAATGACCCAAGAGCCAAAAAGGATCGGAAGTGGTGAACTAATTCATCATTTCTCACCCTTGGAAAAGATCTTTCATATGTTTGCTTTTCTCACTTTTAAGCCCTACACACACAGAAGGAATCCCCGACTGGAGAAAAGAGTGTATCATTCCCTGTGCAGGTACTATCTAGTACTTGAGCAGAACGCATCTCATTCATCTCCTACAAATCTCTCCATTTGACTGTAGTTTTGCTCCCTAAGTGGTAATGGGGTAAATGGACAAGTCTCTTACACCCTTCATTAAATAAAATTTACCTCTTTAAAATAAAAGTATGTATTGTAGCTACTACATCTTTGAATACAATGTAGATATCTATAAATAATTGTTCATATCTTCTTTAATTACAGCTGTGTCAAGTACAAAGCCTGAACACGGCCAGCAGGAGATTCTGTCTGATGGAGTATGAAAGAAAGAACTGATAATGAGCCTGTAATAAACTGTCAGTGACAAATACATGGATTAGGAATGCAATCAGGAAGAAACAAACTTCTGATAAATGAATTATGACAACATCTAGAAATAACAACTGGGAAGAAGAGAGAAGAAGAAGGAAAGCTACATGGAGCTTCATTCAACCATATACAACATCTAATTTAGAGAAGTCACATAGTCTTTTGAAAAGACAGCTACCCCGGTATCATAGGCTTCTTACTTGACAGGCTTTTTCTGCTAGTTCCTTCATTTTATGTCATCCATATTGTGCAGCTACATAGCCTTAGCCATACTCTAAGAAGACAGAGAGTGCTTAACACCCTTTTTAAAAGCACCTGTTCAAATGGCTTTGTGGCCTTTGATGTGATTCTTTGTAAGTTGCACAAAGGGCAGAGGCTGGCTAAGAAGTCAATGCCTTTCTTTTACTGAACATTTGGGGACTAAGACCAAAGACTTCTGCCATGCTGTCTTTCATTCTGCTTGTTTCCATTTCCTCTCAGCTGAGAGGTGAATGCAGATGGGTGTCGTAAACAATGTCGGGGTCTTAAAAAGGCTTGGTAGAGAACACACTTTATGTCAGCAGTATAAAGGTGGACTTCCATGTCAAATTTCAGAAACCCATGTGACATGCTCGTCAGGGTGACTGGGTATAACATCAATCACTCTTCACTTGTTTGACCCCATTCCTAGTTTATTCACTACGAACCCACCCCCCAGTTTAAAGGTTCTCCTTTTGCAGTTAGCAGCGCTCCTTCTCAATATAAACACTTAAAAATAAGAGTCATTCACTAACGGTAGATTTTTACATAAAACTGACAGCCTTTCTCCAGCAAGAACCTTTCTAAAATCTTTAAAATTTTGGGGAATGGCAGGAGGGCTTATTTTTTAAAGCTGAATATGACTACGTTCCAAATGTCCAAAAACACTGTCAAGGACTTCAGCAGCAATGCTTCTGACCTCTGCTCGCAGGAAGGGCACTTCCTGCCACTTGCTGTTATCTTCAATCTATTTAGCAAGAAACAGCACCAGAAGATAAGAGGCAGAGACACTTTCTCTAATTAAAAATACAGAACTTGGGGAGGGGAGTTTGCTTGGGAAGGGGAAAGGGGGCTGAAATGTGAACTTCAATCTGCCAAGAAGTAGCCAGGACTGGATATGTTCAAGATGTGGTCCACAAGAGATGATGGTATCTGTCCTTAATAAAAAGCTTTGGCAGGCTTTAACATGCTACATGAGCCATGCGATTTATTTGATCTTGGTTGATAAAAAAGTTCTGCCTTACCGTTCACAAGAGCCAAGATATGAGTTCTGCAGGTTTGTGGACATATGTGTTTCAAATACTTATATAATTGTGCAGCTATTTTTATAGTGTCTTGGTGTAATGCTATTGTTGAATTCTTTATGAGGGATGACAGTGAAAATGAGATGATTTTACATTAATAAAGTGCTTTTCGTTCTTCTCATACTTTCTTGAGTGGCCTTATAGTAAATTCTGTTATAATTTCTGGATGTTTACATATTTATTTGCATTGTTTTATGGGGAGTGGCCCATCAACTATTATGTCTGGACAAGAATGAGTGGATGAATGAATGAATGAATGAATGAATGGCAGGATGTAATAGCAACATTAGTGCCTTTGGAATGAGACTCTTCTCCAATCAATTTTTTTTATTTCTCTTTGACCTGAAACCTTTTAATTGACTTCTCACTGTATCTAGATTTACACTTACTTGGTATCCAACATTTTATTTGAATTAAACACATCTGAAAAAGCCAAATTCTGGAAGAATGCACATACAGAAACATGCATGAAACACCCAGTCTGAACTTGTTTTCCTAAGTCCACTGGGATGTTAGGATCAAAATTTAGAAAAGGGCAAAGGCCAGTAGACAAAGAGAGTAGAGTCCCCAATTAACTGCTTTGCTTTCATATTCTTTTTCTTTTTATCACTTGCCCTTTGGTAATACTTTTAAAGCAATTTTATCTGTTTTCAGAGAATTAGTCAAAGCTCTGTTGAGCACTTGTATGAAAATGTATAATTATGTCAGGCCTGGTAGTGAACAACTTTAATCTCAGCATTTGGGATGCACAAACAGGCAGATCTCTGAGTTCAAGGCCAGTCTGGTCTACAGAGTAAGTTCTAGGACAGTCAAGGTTAAACAATAAGATCCTGTCTTGAAAAATCAACAATAAAAAGAAACAAAAACACTTAATTATGATCATCTTTGTTTATATTCTTGTCTTCAACTCAAATCTAAGCTTATAAATCTTTATTTTATGAGTGTAGCTAAATATAGACTGACTCACTAAGTAATAACTAACCTCTGATACTCTAAGTTTACAAACAGAGAAAACACCAATTTGATGGGTCTGGATAGTTATTTTGTTCGTACGGATTAGAGCCATGACTACCTTATTATTCAGTAGAATCCACAATCTGAAACTCTAGCTTTCCCAGCGTGAACTAGATTGTACTGATTTAAAAGTGCAATTCTAAGCACCTAAGTTCATTTCAGAGTATGAAAATATCCCACACCCACAATGAAGAGCTAAATCTACCTATCATTTTATAAATGCTAAAATTTTCAGGTTTCCATTGGGTGACACAGAATATGAAATTTGCATTAGTGAATTATTAGCAAACTGAATGGTTGCAAATAGATTTAAACCTGCTCGTTCCTTAAAAGCAAGAATCCACTGTTATTCCTAAAAAGGTAATAGTCTTAAGAACAGAACTGAAAAGAAATGATGAGCCTTCAGATCACAGTAGTGATTTCTAAGTTGTGTTGAGAAAAAGCTAGCATGCCCAAGATAACTGGGATTAAAGAAAAGAACAATTTATGGAGAAAGGATTAGAATTAATGCGATAGGATATATCATACATAAACTCAAAGGCTGAAAAATAAACTTTTCATTGTGAAACTTTTAAAACAATGTCTATATGTTTCCTCAGCTGTGCATGTCGGTATTTGCCAAAAAATAAATTAAAATAAAGATATTTTGGCATTTTTCAAATATCTCTTTTCTTCATCCTTTCTATTTGTCTAAAGGAGAAAAGAAACCATTGATTGTTCCAACAGACTGGAATAAGCTTTGGAAAGGCTGTGCATGCGAAGGCAGGGAAGTTGTACTTCCAATATCTAGAGGGAGCAGGGCAAACCCCACCGGGACAGCTGGAACATAGAAAGTACTTCAGAGATGGAACCTGAATGCAAGGGACGCAAAGGCAGGAGGAGAGCAGGCGCCATGTCCAGGACTGCTAACTCAAAGCTCGCCTTCATTTCATTCACATACAGATCCTGTAATAATGTCCCATTACCTAGACAGGCCACCTGGAGAATGAGATTTAATTTCAGAGGCAGTGGATCAGGTCAAATCGCAAGTAAGAATATGCTGAATTCAGACATAAGGTTTTTATGAAAGAAACCATTGGAACTTCAGATTATGTATTTGGATAACGAGGATAATGTAAAATGCCATAGGAGGTTATCTGAGCCTCTCTGTCTCTGTCTCTGTCTCTGCCTCTGTCTCTCTCCCTCTCTCCCTCTCTCCCTATCTCTTCTCTTTCTCTCTCTCTCTCTCTCTATATATACATATATACATATTCTTAAGAATATACGTATTCTTATACATATGCATATGTGCATGTATTTTATATACACACATACATGTATATAAATATATGTACGGACATACAGTATAAATATAAAGTATATGTTTTATACATAAAGACTATATGCAAAAGATATAACAAAGAATATGTATGCAGCTATATATAAATATATACAAATAAAGGATATATATATATATAAAATCTTACACCTACCAAACAGCGGTTAATTGTCCCTTCCAGTTTGTGCACAGAAAATCTTACCATAGACACAATCAGTGAAACATGGAATGTCTTTCTTTTATGCAACTTTAACTGAACAAATGTTCCCAGGCATTATTTAGCCATTCAAATTTTTACTGAGTTCCCCACTGTTGGCTGGCCTATGACGACCTAGACACAAGTGTAAGTCTTGTCCCTTGCAAGGAAGAAAGTAAGAGAGTCATCAAAGATAGACAAGGAAAGAGGCCCTTTACAGGAGCCAGCAGCACGAAAACAAAGATACAGAAGCAATTAAATATGCCAGGGAGAAGGGACTTGGCCAGTGACTTGCGGGGCAGGTGTCAAAGATTAACTAAAGGACAAGTAAAATGATGCTTCTTAAAATGAGGCCCCAGAGTCACAGGGAAGTAGAGGTGGGCACAAGGACGCGCACTTTAATAAACTCTCCCAGAGATTCTAGGTACCCGAAAATACGAGAACCTTTGAAGCAGGTGTTCAACAAGAGAATGCGAACTGAGAATGGAAGAGTTGGACAAGACAAAGGAGAATTCCCTGCTGCTCCTGCAAG
>NC_022032.1:8839212-8855985 GCF_000317375.1 Microtus ochrogaster
TTTTTTTAAAAGATGGGCTGGGGAACTACAGAGGGCCTGGTGCCTTTATCTTTCACGTGGACACAGAAGTGGGTGGCACCTACCTATCATGAAATATGAAGAGAAGTTAAAAGTGCCCTCCCAAGAAATACTGAACTCTACTGCGGTACTTCCATAGTGTCCACATGGCCGTGAGCAGATGCAGTATTTGGAGAGAGAAGGGTGAGGAGGCAGCTGGAAGGGAAACATTAGCTTCATGAACTTTAGCTTTATTTTTTTCTTACGGAAAACAGGCCAAACTGTGTTCTAGTCAGTCTGAGAAATAAATGGCATTGACAAAAATCACCATCGTGAACTTAAAATGTGTATTCATTTCAATATACCCCTGCGAATATGATCAAACTTGCAGCTCTTTCAGGGGAGTAGGAACAGGGCATGCGTGAGAGAGGAATTCTAACTGTTAAAAGCACAAACACATCACAGAAGGGTTACCTGTTGTCTTTACGCCAAAGCACGTCTTGATGGGTAGGCCTACGAGTTCAAATGAGGAAACTAACAAAATGACAGAGAAGGAAGAAAGGTTCAGGTCCTCAGAGGGAAGAGGACACTTAGATCCTGCTGCCTCTGACTCAAAGTCATGGAAGGATATAATTAAGAACTGTCAGTTAACGACAGCATAGCAGGACTAGGATCAGAATTGGAGACACCGCACCAAAGGTAAAAGTATTAGAAATTTTCACCTGGATATAAAGGAAAAGCAGACAAAGTGCAGATCTCCCACAGATAACAGGACTTCCAGTGAAGTACATCCAGACTCCAACATTAAAAAAAAAAATGGTTTTCAATTTCAGATGTAAAGGCCACATTTTAACCTCAACAAAACCAAAAGGTGACATTTGAAAACCAACAGATAGCGTTCTGGCCTTCGGATGGCAGAGAGCCAGGTGTGCTGGCCAGAAGGACAGGATTCAAAGTCAGTTTAAAGCAGCAAGAGTAATGGCAGACATTCCGCCTCCCGCCAAGTTGTCGGGAACAAACCCCTTTGACTTCTTTGTGGATCTGGCTTCAGAAGCAAAACTCTCAGGAAAAAAAGAAAAAGGAAAGAAGGAAATCAAGGTGGAGGAACATGCACATAGACTGTGCAAAATACTGGGACCTGTCAGACTGCTCATCACAACAGGAAGGCAACCAGGCACTCCAGTGTTTCCCGCCTCATGAAACACTATCATTTCAGTTCTCGGAGGTAAATAACGCTAAATCTAGGAGGCACAAAACTCTGCCGAAAGAGACAAAGCTAAGATTTTGTTTTTCCTGGAGGGCCATAGTTTCATTTCCTATTTTAGCAGCACAAATTTTTGTTGTGTTTTGTTTTTGAGACAGGGTTTCTCTGGAATTAGCTGTTATAGACCAGGCTGGCCTCGAACTCACAGAGATCTGCCTGCCTCTGCCTCTTGAGTGCTGGGATTAAAGGCTTGCGCCACCACGACCCGGCTGTATCACTGTTTCTAATGTTATATATAAGTCTTAGAAAATTTGAATTTGATTTTTTTTTTCTGATTACAGCGGCTCTATGCTGCAAGTCGCCAATCTGCCATATTCAAAGAATGAGCCAGAAACTGCCTCAGGAATCCACCAATGAGCATTAAGCTCTGCTCTCATGTTCTCTTGCAGCTTTCTAACTTAAGGTCATTGCTTCATGAATTAGCATATACTTACATAACTTTCCCTATTAGAAAAGCAAAACCCCTCAGAGACATGATGACGAGCCTGCCTGGAACTCCCTGTGTGGTGGTGTAATGTGAACATTCCTCTGTTGATCACCTCTTACTTTACCATTGCTAACAAGGTTGCAATTACTATCTTTTGTGAGTAAACCACTGCTTAAACAGAGAAGGGATTTTTCTAAACAGTAGCTACAAAATAGCAAGACTTTCTCAGCCTCTACTATAAATTCTGCACACTTGTTCCACATTGCTTCACCAGAGGTGAAATTCTGTTACCTTTTTATCATCTTGTCAAATTTAATAATATCCTAAGAGCCTGTATAAGTTAGTTTTAGGTTACCTTGACACAAGCTAGAGTCATTTGGGAAGATGAATCTCAGTAGAGGGAACACCCTCACTAGATGGGGCCTGTGGGGCAGCCTGCGGTTAATTTTCGTGATTGATGATGGATAGCTGACACTGGAGGACCCAGTTTACTGTGGCCTGTGCCACGCCTGGCCAGGTGGTCCTGGGTGCTATAAGAAAGCAAGCCATGATAAGCAAGGCAATAAGCAGCACCCTTCCATGGCCTCTCCTCCAGGTCCTGCCCCCAGGTTCCTGCTTTGACTTTCATTTATTTATTTATTTATTTATTTATTTATTTATTTATTTATTTATGTATGTATGTATACGAATTTCTGTCTGCATGTATGCCTGCAGACCAGAAGAGGGCACCAGACCTCATTACAGATGGTTGTGAGCCCCCATGTGGTTGCTGGGAATTGAACTCAGGACCTTTGGAAGAGCAGGCAATGCTCTTAACCTCTGAGCCATCTCTCCAGCCCCCCTGCTTTGACTTTCTGTTCGGACTTCCCTGGATGCTGGAGTGCAACCTACAAGATAAAATAGACCCTTTGCTCCTCAAGCTGCTAAGAGTCAAATCTTTTCCTTAACACAACGTTTAAATTTTCCGTAAGCATTAACCCTTTTTACTAGAAATGCGTTTTGGAAGGCTGTAAGTACCGCAGCTCCCAAATTACAACTCTCTCCACAATGGCTTTACTCTGAGAGGCTCTGAGACCAGGCTGGACTCAAACTCACAAAGATTCACCTGCCTCTAACTATCAAGCGCTAGAATTGAAAGCATGCACCACTAATGTCAGGCCAATTTTATTTTATTCCTAATCTCAGTTTAGTAAGTAATTAAAGCAAGAAGTTGATTTATGTAGCTTTAACCACCTCTCTGTAAACAACTATTTGCTTCTGCAAAGGTCTCACACCCCATCTAACACATGAAGACAGCAAGGTAGATTCTGACATTTAGAATTTCTCTGAAGTAATGAAGGAAGGCTAGATCTAAGTACTCTCTTTCTCAGAGGAAACAAAACAGACTCCAAATAAGAACTAAAAAGGAAAAAAAATGAAGAATAGGGAGTTTTGATGGCTGATAAATTATTATCTAAGTTATTCTGACATTGTTCTTTATAAATAAAGGGAAATCTTTCAAAATTCATTTATAATTATTTGTGAATTATCTAAGTATAGATTTCCTCTTTCTTTAAAGCTATTTTCTTTTCTTATGTACGAATATAAATTATACATTAGATATATGAATTATCTACCACATGTAGATCATAAATATGAATATTCAGTAGGCTAATATGTAATGTGAATTTTTAGTTAAACCGTATATTTTGAGAGAACTATAAATGCATCTCAGCAGCTGTAAGCAATAACACAGATCCCATGGACCTCTTGCCCAGCTGTTCAGTGGAAACACAAAGATGAAAGTGAGAAAGACACGCCTGAGGCAGACGTGCACAGAGTCAGGTGTGGACAATCCCATCAGCACAACCATTGCTCGGCTGCTTATTTATAGTCAGAGCCACTTCCGTCCCCCACCACCCATTACCTCACCTAGCAACTACCGTGTTTGCTATTTCCCTGCTTTGCTATTGCAGACATGTTCTATAAATAAGACTCCTGCATTAGGTAAGTTTTGGGGACCAAGCTTTCCTACTTTCTCACTGAGTACAATTCTCTTTGTAGAGATCGATTAATTCTGGCTGCTGCATATACCAATAGTCTGTCCCTTTTTATTGCTAAATACTATTCCATGCCATGGATATATCATCAAGTTTTTGGACATTCATTCAGTGGAGAACATTTGGGTTCTTTCCACTTTTTGGCTACTGCAAATGAAAATTTATTATGATTATGCTCATTAGTCACTGTGTTTTATGTAAACTCATTTTCTGTTTCTCTGGGATATTGACTAGGAAGATCATTAATGAGTTAGTTATGGGGTCATAATTGCATGTAGGGCAGTTTATAAAATTTCCAAAATATTTCCTAGAATGGCCATTGCATTTTAAATTCCCATAACAATGCCTGAGTGAATCAGTGTCCCAGAACTTTGGCAAGGATTTTGTTTTGTCAATAATCTTTTTTATTTTAGCCGTTTGAATGGACTTATAATGAAACATCATTATAACTTTAATTTCCATTTCCCTAAAAGCTAATAATTTTGAACAACATTCTAATGAACTTTTTGCCATCTATAAATACCCCTCTGATGAATTATTAAATTATATCACATAATTTCATTACATTTATTTATTGAGGGGGATGTGGAGGCAACTCCCAAGTAGAGGTAAGGACAATCAGCTCTCTCTTTCCATCGCTTGTCCTCAGGACCACACTCTGATCTTCTGGCTTAGGGACAAGTACCCTGACCTATTGATTTCACCAATCCCATCACAAACATGCACTCACACACATGACAGAAAAAGTAGAAAGGAAGCTATGAAGGGTTGGGGCAGAACCCTTCAGGGATTGGGGGAAGGAGGGCTATAGAATATATATGTATGTGTGTGTATATATATACACACATACACATACACACATACACACACATATGACCTGAAGCAGAAGATCATCTGAGTGATGGACGGTCACCAGCAAGAGAGGGACAGATTAATGGGAGAGGACAACAGAAAAGGATGAATAAAAGCAAGTAATAATTTCATATAGACATAAAAATGCTATAATAAAACCCATTTCTTTTCATTATAATTTGTTTTTTTAAAAGACTTTGTATTTCAACCATCCAACTTCTCATTGCACCCTTTAGTGACAGGTATTCAGTAGTCACGGGGCTTTATGGTAATGGGAATAGAATACAACCAAATGCTGGTTTTCACCAAAAGAAGGTATGAGCATGTAAGTCAGAAAGGAGTTATCAGCAGATGAATAAATGTGTTATGCTGATAAAAGATTTATTAATGATGTGGGTAAACAGAATCTGCCACAAGAAGATCCCAGAGCATCTAATAATTATATCCAAAGCATCTTTTATAGATTACTGCTATTTGTTATTTTTGTTTTATAGAGAAAAAACAGACTTGAGGGCTTATCTATTTGCATAGAATAAATATTTTTAAAGTAGGTGGTCCCTTTTTGCAGTTTAAGTAGAAAAGCTGCCCTGGCCTATTCAAGAGAAGACAATTCAGAACTCTGAAAGCCTCACAAAGTCAACTGGACAGTCGTCAACACTGTGAAATGCATCGCTGCTCTCATAAAAATGCGTAGCCTGCTTGATGAGCTTTTCTGTCAACAAAGGAAAGAAAATGTAAATTGTAAATGTCCAAACTGTCTTGCTTCAGAATGTAGACAGAGAAGAGTCGTACTGCGTTATCTTTCCTCTGCTAAACTCCATCACCTTGTTGCTGCCATGATGCCAGGCTTGTGACAAAGGTTCTCCTGTGTTCCAAGTACTTACTGTCTATAATCTTAAACCTTCTAGAACTATATCTGAAGACATCTAACAGTGGTTACCATGGAGAAGCAATCTTAGAGTTAATAGGTCTGTTGCACTCAATAGTCTAATCTGGCAGTGAATACAGATTAGATTTGTATATGTGCATATACAAATAGACACATACAAGAATACAGAAATATTTTTGCACATTAATATATGTTTAGATTATCTATTTCATTAAATATGTATACACAAATGACTAACCTAATTTTCACAAAATGATTTGGTATTACTTGTGAATCTTCTCAACACTTAATTCTTATGACTGGAATATATCTCTCCTGATAATATAAATCCTATAAGATCTATTTCTATGCCCATATTGTTTCAGAACAGCTGGTCAGTGTTCCCCGTCTAGCAACTTCATGTTTGACTCTCATGAAAGACCCTCAAGTCCACTTTTCCTCAGGCACAATGACATCAAATCCCATTTCTCAGGCAGACTGGAATCATTCTGAAAACTCCTCTGAGACCCCTCCCCACTCACCTAAACAGGTCCTTTTGTTTCCACTCACAATCTACCACCCACGCAAGTGATCTCTGATCTTAGCTATGGGACAAGCGACACACTGACACATCTTCAACCTCAAATAGGGATGACTTCCATTCTGAAATCATTCACAGCCTCCCTAAATCGGTGGCACAAAGTTGGGGAAATAAATCTCAAGTCATCTCAGGTAATGTTAACTGAAAATTAAAATGATCTTAGTTGAAGTTGGAGAGAAGGCTTGGCAGCTTAGAGCCTACCTGCTCTTCTAGAACAACTGGATTGAGTCTCAGCACCTACGTAGTGGCTCACAACCATCTCCAAAACCACAGAATCTGATACCCTCTCCTGGCCATAAGGCATAACTGTGGTGTACAAACATATATGCAAGCAAAACTCCCACACATATAAAAAAACATTAAAACCATAATTGATTGATATATTATATATTCACATAGTATCCTTCCCCCATCTCACTCTAGGACCATGACATCTTAAAACGGTTTACATTAAGTCCGTTTTTCTCTTCTATGTGGCTGTCATTACTCATCTCATCTCATGGATTGTTAGGCTGTATCACAGGAAAACCATCTGCTATCTCTTTCCTCGAGGTACTTATTTTCAGCCTTTTCTGGAACAGGAAACTGAATAAAAGTAATGAACGGGCTTGCAGTCCTGAGTGGAAAACACTGACGGGATCTATTTATTGATTACATTTGCTGATCTAAACCTGAGGACTGTGGCGCTTATATCGTGAGCAATTCCTGTGATGGGAAAATGAGGAAGCCATTCTCCAGAAGAGCATCCAAGAGAGCAGGAAAGCCGAGAGAAGGGCAAGCAATACCCTTCACCCACGTAATGTCTCCGTAGAGTCTCCATGAGATAGAAAATCACCTGAAGCTGGGATTACTATCACACCCAGTCCTCTCCAGGAAAGGAACAGTCCAAGTCTAAAGTAAGGGCTCTCCCGACCTCAGACCTGTGGTCAGAAGGCCTGTATCCAAATCCTTGCTGCCGAGGATGCCTGCTTCCAGCAGATGTGTGTGCCCCATCAGCACCACTCCCACAAAATGCATCCAAGGCTTTGCTTTAGAAAGTGGTTTCAGTTAGGGCAGACTACACAAAATCCATTCAAAAAAAGGCCAGTGACATTCTAGCTGCAACTGGGTTTCCTCCTTTTAGCAAGCTTGACCATCTAACTTTTCAACAGTAGCTGCCAATTACTGTTCCTGTTTTCCAGAAACTTTAAATAATCTTACATTATTTTGAAAATTTGCTTATTTTTCTCCAAAATTGAACTTAATCATGCAAAGAATTAACCATTTTTCATATATTACATTAAAGCAATTATGTAAAATTACCACAGCAATTAAGAAAGAAGGAATCAGGCTAACACATTAACACTAATTGTCTCTACAAAATACACAATAAATGGTCACTTGCTTTCATTAAATAGCCTATATATTCCATATTTTTAATAATGAAAATATGTTTTTCTATGAGGAGAAAAAACATAATCTTCGACACTATTATTTTTGCTAGGCACCATGAGATTAGAAATTAAGTTTGAAAAAGCTGTTATATTAACTCAAGATATGAAAAACAGGTAGAGGGATACATTTTTGTTTTCTTCTTTTTTTTTTTGGATTTTTGAGACAGGGTTTCTCCATAGCTTTTTTTTGGTTCCTGTCCTGGAACTAGCTCTTGTAGACCAGGCTGGCCTCGAACTCACAGAGATCTGCCTGCCTCTGCCTCCCGAGTGCTGGGATTAAAGGTGTGCACCACCACCGCCCGGCTACATTTTTGTTTTCTTTATCGAGGAATGTACTATGATATTACAGCCACCTTGTAGTTTGTCTAATCCCTTACCAGTTTTTACTCTTTTCCTAAGCAAAAATATAAACACTATTTACAAACAAAGCAACTTTATGTAGTTTCTTACTTCCGATTAATTGACTATACTTCTTGGTATATATGAACAATTTGCGCTGAACTATAATATGTGCATAGTGTATTCATTTTCTCCTTAATATCAATAAATAGTTCAATTTTACCACTTCACTAATTCAAGAAAAATGAAGAGTTAAGTAGTACAGTGCCATGACGAAAATACCTTTTATACAATGTGGATGCCATAGGTGGTACCTTTATAATCCTAGCCACTTAAAGAGCTCAGCTAAGAGCATTCCTTGACCCCTGGGATTTTGAAGCCAGCCCAGCAAACTTAAGAAATGAGGGAGAATGAAAGGAAGTAGGGAGTTAGGCAGAGAGGGGGCAAAGAGAAAGCATATGAAAGGAAAAAGAGGAAAAAATGATTCCTATATTTATTCTAATACATTTAATTTACAAAATGAGTGCATTTCCCAGGCTTTCCCCCCTGGTTTTTCTGCTGCTTGGAACAAGTATGCATGCTGCTGTTACAGAATGTTTTCTGCAGCGTGTTCCTACATCTACATTTACCTAGTCAAAACCCACCATTGTCATTGTAGCAGAACACATGCATGCCAAATATTCTCTTATAATGAATTATAGACATTTTATTTTGATGGACAAATAGAATTCTTAGCAGGAGTTTATTAACCAAATGTGTCAATAGCAAAAGCAATGAAAACAGAAGCTAAAATTAGGCAGTGAGCATTTTCTTCCAATAATAGCTTCCCACAGCACAACATCCTCTGTATCTAAATATATTTTATAAACAGGATCTTATCTCTCTACACATCAGTTTATATTATGTTCTTTTACTATTAATATACTGAACTTTTATCCCCACAGCCACCCTTTTGAGATATCAGGATGAAAATTAAAAGCTAATTACTCAAAAGTCTTCTGTTTAGAAATCATAATTTCAGAGCATGAAATATTCATTCCTGACTTGACACATACTTGAACCTAGTCAAAATCATATCATGCTGTATGACTTTATATCCACTGGCAGGAAATTCAGTAGCTGACAATACATTCTAGAACACTGTTTTTGATTTATTTAACTAATTTAGATCACCAAAAAAACTCCATATCCCCCAAGCAGTGGATTATTAAATTGTAAAGCAACTTTGCAATTCCCTAGTTACTCTGAAGTGACATCACAAACCCCGTGCCTTCTTTATGTTCCAGTTCCTCTCTTATATTAATCCACACTATGCTTTGAGCTCTTATTTCTCCTTTCCATTTTCTACAATGAAAAAGTAAGAAAAATACATGAATTGCCATATTCCAAAGGCATACAAGACTGATGAAGGCTGTAGTCAGTCTGTGTAGTCCATAAGCAGCTAAAATGATCTAAATGCTAAGCCATCAACCACAAAATTATAGAATAAATATGTGGCTATTCCCGTATGTTCTGACTTTGCATATGAACTCAGAGTTGTGTTCTTCCTATTTATACATGTGTCCTTACATTTTTCAGATAACTACTCAAATATCATTCTGGCAGAAACTGAAGATGGAAATCAGGAAATGGTCACAACACATGGAGGAGGAGAAAAGACACATGCACCAAGGTACCTTGTGGGGTCAGTGACTGAAAGTAATGTAGGAAGAAAGGAGTCCTGGCTCTGGGTCAGCTGCCTGGCCATATGTACCTTCCTTCTGGCATGAGCTTTGCTTATCATGGATTAAACAGCCATGGGCTCTTTGTTAGAGCAATAGAAGACCTTTTTCTTTCACCTTTTTTTACCTAAAAACTTTACATGGTGTCTGGAGTTGCAGTTTCCATTATATATTACTACCTCCAGGGTCCAAAGAATATTAAAGCACTGGAGTGTATTTTACATAAGATTTCAAAATATTAATCACTAGTGTCAAACACAATATCCTTAAAACTCACAAGAAAGCATTCCCAATGTCTCAAAGGATCAGAAACCAGGACTGAAGAGACAGCAGTACGACTGTTGACTGTTCTTGCCAAGATCTGTTCCCAGCACCCATTGGGCAGTTTAAGCCTGATACTGCAGCTCCAGGGCAATACAGTTTCTGTGTTATTATTTCCGGGGTTAAGCTAGCCATGAGGGAGCCTGGCGGGACGAAAAGCAGGCCTGCTCGCCTCATCACTACACATGGCCACCAGCACAAATAGGTGCAAACCCACACACAGATTTTTACACATGCATGTAACTAAAAATGATTTTTAAAATGCCATAAAAAGAAACAGAAACCAAGAAGACATATTATTACCCTGTCAAATTTTATCAGATGCTAAAAGAAAGATAGGCAAGAGGTCTATTCATTTTCAAAACCGTAGCAATAGCCACCAAAATATTTTTTTAATTTAGATACATTTTAATTAAAATATAATTATTTCACTTTCCCACTTCTCTTTCCTTCCTCCGGCTGCCCACATATCTCCCACTTCAACACCTCCAAGCCCACTTAGCCTCAAATCGATAGCCTTTTTTTACTTCATTGTTGTTATATATGTATACATATACTCATGTTTATATATATATATACACACACACACACACACACATACACACACAAACTGCTGAGACCCTTTTCATTGTTAGTGTGTATATATAATTTCAAGCATGCCCACATTGTATTAGAGAACAAATCATCAGATTCATCATTAGGAGAGACTAGTTCTTCCTTTCCAACAGTCATTGGTTGCCTGTTATTCTTTGTCTAGGAGTAGGACCTCAGGAGACTCTTCCCATTTCTATGTTAGCATGTCTCTTGACATTATCATTGTTCAAGTCTTGTTTACACAGTCATATGGAAGAAAGAAAGTCTCACAGCAGAGGGAATCACACCTGGTAGTAGAAACCCACTCAACCACCCAGGGTTAGTAAGGCCTTGGACCTTAGAAGAAAATTTACTACCAACACTCTGTAGACTAACATATTTCCTCAACTATATTCTAAATCTTACTCTTATACCCACATATAAGTGTAACTACAACCCCTCCTCACCTAAGAAAACCCTAATCTCTATAGCAATTACAGAGATTATAACGGGACACAAAAATCAAGATTAATGGATTCTGGGGACCCTAATCACAGTCAATCTATATATAGCATAGCTCCTGCATCCATGACTTAAGGAACATCAAGAAAGAGGGAGCAAAAAGATTGTAAGAGCCACCAAACTTTTTGTAACTAAGTGCTACATACAGAGACCACCGTGTACGCCCATCAAGAAGCTGTGAGCTAACAAAGATGTGCAGACAAATTAAATGCACCTGCATATTTATCCTAAGGGCCAAACAGAAGCACTAAATAATTACAGATTCAAAAAATGCAAAATTCTATTGAGCTTACTTTGTCAAAGTTTGTAAGCATGTGAATAAATTAACAGTCTTTCCTTGCAAAGACTAGGATTCGTTTATAACACAGAATTGATAGGAACTAAACATAGCAGTTACTGTAAATGGCAACAGTCTGAGGATCCTCACAGTGAATGGAACAGCAGGATGTAAGGATGCTCTGTTACATGGCAACCCTCTCCCATACATCCCATTGCACAAAGAAAAAACTGTACATGTGAGTTCCCAATCAAGAATGTTGGGTTATTTTACTTGTTCTGTAGATAACGCTTCCTCCAAATAAACCGATTGTCTATATCTGTCAAACCACTACATGCATAATCCTCAATTATTTTTCAATATTCAGAGCCTGAAATAGAAATTTTTAAGTGTTTATTAGTTTATTAGTTACATGAATAAATGAATGAATGCTCTAAATTGTTATATGGTTGAGAGACTCTACTCCTCATTCCCCATCATTCCATCAGCATAAACTGTGCAGGACACACTAGGTGAGTTCAAAATAGATAAGTATGTATGTTCCAATCAGTTGACTTATATTTCAATGCACACATTTTCAAAGGGACTATTATTTATCCTGTCAAGTAAAAATTCTTCTTTCAATCACTTAAGTCTTTTGTGTAATTGGGCAATTAGGATGTGCTTGCCATAGTCAAATAATAAACAGGAGGCTCTGAGGATGATTGAGAGACCTTATAATGACAATAATAAAAGATGAACTGCACATAACCAAAACGATTTCGTCCCAGGCGATTAGTTAAATATTTGGTATTTATAACTTTTGCATAACTTTGTAGCTCAGGTTAAATATTAAAGTCTCCCTCAATAGCTAATTTATAACTGTCTGTTTGACAAAAGAGCAAGACTTTTAACACCGATCACCCATATGCGCTGGCTGCTTTTAAAATCACCAGAGAAATTCTGTGAGAATAATAATCTTAAGCACAATTATTCACTTGAAGAAAAAAGGATCAAAGAGAGTAACAACTGTAAGCTAAGATCTCACAATAGATATATACTTTCAACAACTGCATTCTTTCAGGACCCTTTGCACATCACTTGTTCTATACATTGTACTAGAAGACCCTGTGGCTCCTATCACACGTGACACCTACCATATGCTTAAAGGGGTGGAATCCCTGTCCATCAATTTGAAACAATGGCTAGGGGCCTAAAAGATGTCACAGCAGCAGAAAGTGCCGGTCATAAAAGATGGACGATGTGCATCAGATCCCTAGAACTCACATGAAAATCTGGATGCTGTGGTACAGATGTGATTTCATGGGAAGAGAAGATAATAGCAGTGACAAGCAAAAGAGAGCTCCTGCCTCAAAAACAATGTGACAGGAGAGAGACTACTCCTGAAAGACTATTCTCTGACTTCCATATGCAAATTTTGGCACATAATTACCTGCATTTACATCAACATTCATACACACAAATGTGTGCGTACACATACCTCCACAAATTAATTAATAAGTTTAAACAATATCTAACACATAACAGATACCTAATAAACATTTATAGTATATACATAACATTAAAATCTTAAAATGTTCTATTTTATTTTTTAAAAAACTGAAATATAATTACATCATCTTTTGCATTCTCTGTCCTCCCTCCATCCCTCTTATATATCCATCTCCTTGCTCCTTTTCAAAATCACAGTCCCTATTTTCTTTTTCTCTCTCTCTCTGGGACACACACTCACACACCCTGATGAGTCTGTTTAGTGTTGATGGTTGGCATTGAGTAACCAATTAGGGGGCTTATCCCTGGAAAAGACTTTTTCTCCTGTTCTCAGCATTCCTTATTTGCCTGCAGTTCTTCATCTATAGGTGGGGCCCTGGGAGACAGTCCCCTCTGTGTTAAATTAGTCTACTGGTCCTTTGGTTGATGTTGTAGTTCTTTAGGTTTTGGTCAGACAACTACATAGCTGATCTCTACATATATTTCCTTGGTTCTAATTTTGAATAACCTGGGAACCAGTTGGTAATCTGCATAAAAAGACTGAATTACATGAAATGAGGATGACCCACCGCTACACACCAAGGCTTCAGAAAACCCCATTAGATTAAATACACACGAGATGAGCAGGACTTTGCAGGCTCAAAAGACTTTGCTAGCCATCCAGGTCTCCTTCCTCTCTGAGTTCAAGGATTTTTAAAATTCGGGATAAAATGAAACAGTTTAAGCTATTGTCTAAAACACAACAGTTCAGCCTCTCCATACAATACTGTCACTGTAGCTGACCAGGTTAGACTGATGGTCCACTATTATCCGTGTGTGCTAGTCATCGTGTTTGTTTGACAATCCTCTTACCTTGACTAAGACTGGAATCTGTAACTTGTCATTAGCAGCAGAACACAATAAAGATGACTGACTATCAAATTCATGATTATGTTCATAAGACTGCAATGCCTCTCTTGGTTACAGACTGGTCATGGGGGAGAAGTACCACACATGAGGGTCTACTTACAAGCAGGAAGTGGCCTTAACAATAGGTACCATCAAATGGAGGTGCTTAATACAAGAGGCCTCCAGAAGATAAATTGAGACCTTGAGTGCACACTTTCATTCACAGATGTGTATGCTGTAATAACCTTCCATAAACCCCAGGTCTAACTGTGCTACCAGGTGTAGCGATTTCCTACAATGCCTGCCGCCTATGCTAAGCCTTCTCAAACTTACTTGTGAGTATGTATTAATTATTTCATTATCACAAGCTATGGTAGGTTATATCACCTATGAATTTTAATTAAATTAATTAAAAAATAAGTTAAAATTGAGAGAATTTAACTGATATACATATAATTTAAATACCAATAACAATCCCCTAAAGGAAATATAAAAGGATGTCCACTTGTAATAAAAGAAGGGCATTCTTGAAGAATTGGTCAGAAACATTAGAAAATGTGAATGAAGTCCTTGATGCTTCTGCCCATGATTATTGTCAGTAACGCAACAATGCAGCTTGCATGTAACTGATGAACTCCTTGGCATTTGTAATGTAAGCACCTCAGGCAGGGGTGCATTTGGGTATGCCCTCCTCTGAAAAGCTGGGCATCTCTGAGAACGTCTCAACACACTAAAGTGAAGTATAATCAACGCTGATGAGTATCTTTCAGGACAGCTCAGAGCATGCTCAGCTTGTGGAAACAGCACTTTGGGTTTTCAGCTAAGAAGAAATTAAATCTCGGCTCAGGCAATTATGAACAGGTTGTTCACTTACACGCAAATCGAGAGGATCACTCAGGCATTTTATGAGAAGCAAGGTAATTCCTTGCTGAGAAAGATTTTCAAGTATATTGACAGGGCATCTGGCATTCCTTCCCTTTATCAATCACTGTGGCAATAAAATTCCTATTCATATGTAAAATATTCATATCCTCAGATGGAGATTGTCCTTGTTAAGAGCCACAGCTCTAATTGATAGCATTTATTACACAACAAAAAAATCCATTAAAAAGCATAAGTTACAAAACAAGGCACCAGTATGAGGCATACGTTTCTAGAATGGCATAGATAGAGCAGTAAAACTTTCTAACAAGCCTAATATTTCGGGCACAATTACAATACTCATAGTAGTAGTGTTTTTATATCTTAGCAGAGCAGTCAGAATACTGTGTGTACTCATCACAGTACCTATAATATGAAGCATAAGATACTAGTAATATACTTCTAATATCAATGATATCGTACATTATACACACACACACACACACACACACACACACATATATGCATCTCTAATCAATCACTAAAAGTGCTTGGATTATTTCCTACATTTACTCCAACAAATCTTAAAATGTTTCCTATCTTAGTCACTTTATTTGTATTTGCATGTAAAAATTCAAATATATATATATATACATATATATATATATAATAGTACTATGGATATTGTTTCTATGCTATAGATACATAGAGTCATAAGACTAAGAGAATCAGTATAGTGCTCTATTTTATACAGAATATTACAAACAAATGAAGTGTTGATATATTAAAGCAGATAATTTCTAAGTTATTTCTACCCCTGAGGCATATATAACTGCATTTCTGTACCAGATCAGAAATATGATATAAAATATGTTGTTATAACGCTCAACAATTAGTCAGAAAAAATGCTCTGCTAGTGTCATTAGAGTTTGAGTGGCCTTCCACATAAAAGTCATCAGCTTTCCTCATGACAAGGCCATCAGGCTTTTACAGATGCCTTCTTTTTCCACAATATATATTCCCTAAGTAGATAATTAAAGATAGGAGTGCACATCTTAAGAGTATATTCTTATTTGCTGCTCTTCTCATCAGAAACATTGTTGAAGTTAAAGTTTGTTTCTTTGTGATCTCAATGCTAATTTCAGTCTCTCTCTTCCTTGTATTCCTTTTCTGTCCCTCCAACCTTCCCTTCCATCTGTCCTTCTCTCTCCTCCCTCCCTCTCTTCTTCTCTCTTTTCTCTTTAGACAGTCTCACGCTATAGCCAAAGCTGGTCTGAAACTCACGATGTAACCCGGACTGGCCTCAGCTCACAAACGCAATCCCTCAGCCTCCTGAGTGCTGAGACAAGAGCATGCCGCCAGTCCTGGTATATGGAAAGTCTCTCCAGTCAGCAACAGTCATTCTTTAGTTCAGTCTTGACCTTCCTCAGACCATTTTAAATGCAACAGTAGCAATAATATTTGGGAAAGTAGTGTCAATGCTCAGTTTCAACTGCTTCTCAAACCAGTCACAAAACCATAACTACAGTCTGTACTGCCTATGGGATGTGCTGGGGTAAGGGTGGTGTTGAGAAAGAGGAAGTGGCCAATCAATGGCGAGTCTAGCCTAAAATCCTTCCAGGAGAGTAAGCCCACACATGGCACTGTGGAGAGCCGCGACCCACATTCTGGATGATCCAGGGACCTTGGATAGAACCAAACATGACTGGAGACAAAATAATTTTCAATGTAATGATGCTTAACAATAATCTCCTAAACACATAGATTGGTGCCTAGTTCAGTTGTCACCAGAGAAGCTTCATCTAGCAACTGATGGAAACAGATACAGACCCACAGCCAAACATTTGGCAGAATTTGGGGAATCCTGCAGAAGAGGAGATGAAAGGATTGTAGGAGCCAGAGGGCTCAAGGGCAACACAGGAAAACTTTCAGAATCATCTAACCTGGGCTCACAGGGGCTCGCAGAGACAACTGAACTGACAAGCAGAGAGCCTGAGTGGGATGGACTTAGGTAATCTGCATACATACTACAGTTGTGCAGTTTGGTCCTCTTGTGGAACGTCTAACAGTGGCCATAGGGGCTGTCTACAACTCTCCTACTGGCTCTTAGGGCCCTACTCCTCATACTGGGTCACCAGCCTTAATACATGAGGAAATGCTTTGTTTTACTGCAACTTGATATGGCATATTTTACTTCCATTTACCATGGGAGACCGGACCTGTCCTTAACAGAAATGGAGGAGGAGTAGATTTGGGGATAGGATCAGAGAAGGGATCAGGGAAGAGTCTGGAAGGAGGG
>NC_022032.1:8856225-8860160 GCF_000317375.1 Microtus ochrogaster
AAGGAAGGAAGGAAGGAAATAAGGGAGAAAGGAAGGAAATAAGGGAGGAAGGAAGGAAGGAAGGAAGGAAGGAAGGAAGGAAAGAAGGAAGGAAGGAAGGAAGGAAGGAAGGAAGGAAGGAAGGAAATAAGGGAGGAAGGAAGGAAGGAATGAAAGAAGAAAGGAAATAAGGGAGGAAGGAAGGAAGGAAGGAAGGAAATAAGGGAGGAAGGAAGGAAGGAAGGAGCTGTGTATAGACTGCATTTGTAGGAGCCAGATGATGAGAGAGTGAGTTGTGAGATTGTGTCTCTTAGTAACATGAGAAGCTCTAGAGCATAAACTCTCACCATCATGGCTGCCCAAAAGTGAGCTGAGCAAGGACACCAATGAACATGCTCAACTGCATGGAGGAAAGCTGGGAAGCGTAGAGATGGTTTTCCTCAGGGAAAAACACAACAATTAGTTGTCTAATATCAAATACTCAGCCCTGAAAACACGCATACAAGTAATGTTTATATGGACTCTTCAACAGGTTATATTTAAGAATACATACGTATACCCAAATTCATATATGAAAGAAATAACTGATGGAAAATGAGGTCATAAATTTGAGGGAGAGCAAGAGTGTGTTTGGAAGGAGGAAAGAGAATGGAAAAAGTTGTAATTAATATACAATCTGGAAAAATAAATAACAAAAAAGAGTAAGATTACACAGGCAGAAGTAAATTTTGGAGTAGATAATGTTGAAATGAAAAGAGCCACTTTGATAATTGAAATACTATATCAAAACAATACGAAAACTGTTTTAAAATGTCTAGCTCTTGAATATTTTTAAAACTGGTTGAGATTTACTGTTTTAATTCATAACTATGAGGGTTTGATATATCACCTATACCAGTCACATAAATTTTCCCTATTTTAGCCAATTAACTTGTACTCACTATTACATACAAAATACTCAATATTCTAAATGAAATAATCAAAGATACAAAAGTGCATTAAGTATCAAGTTATGCTTAGAACATGTTGCTTGTTCCTTAATTGAACAAAGACTTTGGGACCAGCTTTCAGCTGTCATCAAAAGGTCATTTCCTTTGATGTTCATAATCAGGTAGGTAGCTGTTATCACCTTGATAGGTTTAGATGGACAGAAATACTGTGTAGCCTTAGCATCTTAAACAGTTTCCATGAGGCAAATCCTAGCTTAGGCTCATTTTTCTGTAATCTCTTGGCCTTTAAAAAATAGGTTTAGATTTTTGAGAAATTATTCAGCATATCATATGAAGAAACTATTTTTAATGGGTGCAAGTTCTCCCTTTCCCACCAAGGTTTGAGTTTGGGCAGCTTCATTTAGGACAGAGGAACTGAAGGTCTACCTCTATTTCTGCAATGACTGAATCCATTCCCTAAGTCCGTAAGTAACAGACACACAGAACACAAACCAAAGCAGGTCTCTATCTGAATATCCATGTTTCCCCTAAAATCCCAAAAATTTCTTCTGAGAAATTTGTGTTGAGAAATACATAGCTTTCTCCAGTTCTTCGGGGAAATTCCCTGTAGATGCATGCCATGTATCCCTCCATTAAAACTCTAGAAAAGGAAGGAGGACTAAAGCAGTCTTTTTTCATTTCTCAAGGAGAATCAAATTTCTCCCAGAAACACAGTCCAAAAATCAGTTTATACGAGCTCCTGCCTCTGCTCTAAAATCCATCCTTTGGGTGTCTAGAGTCTGCTGTGAGATCTCAGAACCAGCAAGTCCAGACAAGCTGCAGAAGGCATGTCTACATATCCCCCACATGGCTTCTGAGACAAGGACGCCCTCTATTCCTTGTTTAGTCATAATAATTAATCAAGAAGTGTTTCCATTTTTTAAACACCTCAACAATTAAGATTCCCTCATCATTCTAGACAAAGAAACTCTTAAGAAGAAAAAATGATGAACTTGTTTCTAGGAGTTTAGCCACCCAGGTCTAGGTATTCTTGATCTAAATTCCATCTGTGTCATTGGGAGGTAGCACAAGCCTTCCCCAGAATCTGTGCTCCTAGATAAAAGAATTATCCCTTCACCCTATCATCTTGAAAGAGGTGGGAGGAACTGATGCCAATTCTGCTTCACCTCCACCCGGCCCCCAAGGGCATCCATTGCATATGTGGCTGCAAGCCAAGTTCTTTGATTCCCTGGGATTTTTCTTCCATGAACATGAGAATTCTGGGACATGTTCTCCCTTGTGCATATGCTACCTGTTGGTTGTGATTCTCTTAGCGACGATCTAGAAGGGAGATGCTGAGTTCAAAGAAACAGAAAGTTTGTAAGACCTGTACTTTAGAGTGCCACCAGGTCATCACCAAGAGTTCTACTAGTTTGCTCTCAAACAAGCTGCTTGCATGTCGAAACCTGAGAGACACTCTAAAAAAAACAAGTAAAGGCATTTGTGTTCTGGAATGTAATGGCTCTAACCTTAGCTCTCAAAAGTTGCACATAAAATAGAGTTTATATATATCTTAATATAGGTATTAAGATATATGTATTATATATAATATAATATATTATATTATGTCAGCATCACCGATAAAAAACATAACTGTCAACTGTTAGGACTCCTTTACTGTATGTCACTGTTAAACAAATGCCCATGTCACATATAACCCTGGAGTACACCCTAAGGACATACTTGCTCACTCAAATTCAGATTTGTAGAAATGCAAAGCATCATGGGAAGTTTTGTCTTTCATTCATAAAATGAAAACTGTGCCAAAAACACGAGCATGATTCAATTAAACTGGATGACCAGCAAAGGCCCTTTTAGCTTCGTCATGTAATGAAAACGGCTGTGCATATTCATCAAGGACTCCAGGAGGAAATCACCTATTAAGTGATGGATCAAGGAGCATGGGGCCCAACAAAGTGGCAGGAAAAGGACATACCTTAAAGTAGGCTCTTTATAAGTATCAAGGTTCAGATAGAGGCAACCGTTCTCACAAGCACAGACCACAGACATCCCGCCCCCACCAGTATCTGCCATAGTCTGTCACTTTGGGTGTATTTCAAAACACAGCAACCCCTCTGCACAGCAGCCAATTTCCTGTGACAGCTTCACAAACGTCAGGCTGTTTTCTGCATCCTCTGCTCTGATGCCAGGGTTGACAGGATGTGTAAGGACATGCTGGTCTCCTGTGGATGTTTAGAATGGCTTCCCAGAGGGAAGCCTAGCACAGGAGGTCCTTCTTGGCTGTTGTTTTCCTTCTCTTTCACGGTGCTGGAGGTGGGAGTCGCTGGCTCACTCATGCTAAACAAGGAGTCTGTCACTGTGCTTCACCCAAACTTGGTGCTTTTGTATCTTGTTTTGTTTTGACTTTTGAAGGGAGACTCACTATAGCACTCAGGCGGAGCTTCCTCTGCAATCCTGCCTCAGCCTTCTGAGTTAATATTACACTCATGTGCCACCAAATAAATTCCTGATTGGTTTTCAACCCCAGTCCTATTACTGTCTCCATGAATGGAGAACTGAAAACCCCTCCTCAATCCGAATCCTTTAGAAAGACAGCTTTACCAGAGTCTGTGTGTCTGCGTCTGCTTCTTTCTTCTTTGCCCTGTCTCCATATTTACAGTGTATGAGTGAGGCGAACTACGGTCACACCTTTTGCTAGGGTTGAACGTAGTATAAGATGCTTTTGAAACCTTACATTTCTGGTACAAAAATTAAAGCCATTTAATTCTAAACTCTTTTATTGCTGAATCAATTTTTGATCACTGTGCATACCATGTTATAAAACCAAGTATCTTTCCCTGAAGACAGAGAAAAACCTCAAAGACCTGTTTTGGACTACAATATAATGAATGAATGGTGTTGCTTAAACAATTGGGGAGAAGAGGTTTTGGGGCTGCTAACTACTTGTTAATGTGGGACCAGGAAGAGAGTTAACTTTCCTTTGCTGTTCACTCCCAGGGGTTCACA
>NC_022032.1:8860330-8862197 GCF_000317375.1 Microtus ochrogaster
AAGTCCGAAGTCCTCCCCCCTCCATCCTGGTCTTGTTCTGGCTTTGTGGGGGCCTAGCCAGTTTGGATGTTCACAGTATGGTTTTCAAAGTGCCCTGATAGCAATCCTTTGCTACCATGACAAACACTGCACCCTTGTTTCAATATTTCAGCCTTTTGTTTTCCAAAAAGATTGAGTGGAAATGATCTACCCGTCCTGATTACTCACTACCTTCAGCATCACTTGGTGCCTGGTTTTTTGTGGTTGAGTTTGCATGTGCAGATAAAACAAAGCTTCTCGAGAAGACTCCAAGCTTTTTACTTTACATCTCATGGTTTGTCACCAAATATAAGAAAAGGAAAGCATTTACTCTCTTATATTTTCCCTGAGAAATGCTGAAGACAGAACTGTCACAAGGAAAACATCTAAACCATAACAAAATAGACTCTCATTTATTCTAAGATGGGTTTTGTAACAAGCCTGTCATAAGGAAGTAAGAGCTGGACTTCCCCAGGGCTGAAGTTTCATGAATACATCTGACGTGGCTGAAAAAAGAACGAAGCTATTTCAGTGTGCAAGAGAAAGGAGTCTAAGGACAAAACTGGAAGGGTTGTGGGAAGCAGACCCCTTCTACCTAGAAAAGTGAACAATGGACCTTGTGAATGAATTTCCCATTCATCCAGTTCCTGGTGACAGAAAACAGTGGACACACAGTGAATGAGCTCTTTTCCCCATCTCACTGTATTCAAGTATTTCTAGATGTGTAAGTGATCAGAGATACCGAATGAGGACTTGCAGAGTTGAACATTGTACCGCAATGGACACACATTATAGATGCTTTGATCATGATGTGAAATCCAGGGGAATTTGCTCAATACCCATACATCCTAACAACCTCCTAGCCAGTGATTAACATTGACTGAGCGATGCTGCCCAGGTTACTGCAGTAACACACAGGACCAGAGCAACAAAGAAACACTGTTGTTGGAATTCATAGATCTCTCTTTTTCTAATGATTTTGCCAAATTGCCGACAATGAGTGCCAACTCATTCTTCATCCAAAATATAGAATAGCCAAATTTATTAGCTAATGAGTAAAGTTGAGGTAAAATGTCTTTGATTTTTTTATAGGAGAAAATATATGTAGAAAGAAAATCATTTTCCTTTTTTTTTGGGGGGGGGGTAAGTTATTGGTTATCTCTCTGTTTGATTTCTAAATAAGAGCCGCAAGTTCCCGGAAAATCTTAGGATCAGATGAAATACAATTTTCCGAGTGTCTGGACATCCCTCTTGTTCTTTGGGGAAGACGCCCCATGCTGGAGTGACATCTTCTCTGGTAATGACTGTCTTGAAGTCTAGGAGCCCTGAGTAAAGACACTGTACTGCAGACCTCTGCTTTGCAGAGTTGGTTCATCTGGGAAATGGCAGGACACTGGCCTTTGGGAAAAAAAATCATAAGTTAGGGTTGAGTTCAACTCCTTTCTCTCATATTACATAGCCTCCTGAAAAAATGCAAATATCCACCTCTCTTTCTAAAATGAAATAGGATTGTGGATTTGGGGACACAGGAAGAAAGTAGAACAATCTTCGGTGACAGAGGAACAAATACTTCTTGTCAGTCTTTCTCAAGCTCTTAGTCAGCGGGAACTGTTGCCTTATTTTCAGGATTCCTATCAATATGCTGCAACACATAGAACTCACAGGAGTAATGAGCAAGACAGGCGTAAATCTGCAGCATCAGGCCTGAGAGCCTCTGCATGTACAGCTGTACTTCTTGATGACACTAAGAGCAAGAAACCAGCATTGGGCTTCCGGTGAACTCATTTCTCAATTCCAACTACCTCTGCTAAACTATCCAACTCTCTCTCTCTTTTTTTTTTTTTGGTAT
>NC_022032.1:8862579-8865820 GCF_000317375.1 Microtus ochrogaster
TCTGAACTATCCAACTCTTAACCTTTACTTTCAAATAACCCTGAAAATGGTTCTTTAAGAAGTGATTTGAATGATACAGTGTGATTAATTTTACTTTGACTACATTTTGATCAATGTTTCCCTCAATAATTATTACCCTATAACCCAGAAATACTTATAAAACGGTGAACATGAGAGAGGAAGCTGGGATGTCTCCACTTATTATATAAAATGAGTCTTTCACTTTCCTTCAAAATCAATCTACCTCATTAACTTCATTTTTATGTTTTCATCTAAAATTTATCTGAAATACTCATTCTAAATGGCTATGAAATTTACATAAATCATTCTCTTTTTTATATTTCTATTTTTTGACTTTATTGGGACATCCATGATATCGAGCCCATTTCATACTTGTGCCCTTTCCGTTTTGATTACTTTAACTTGTTCCTGAGTATAATTCGGTCCCATTTCTAACTGACTAAATTCTGTCTTCATTTCAGTGTGTTCTTTCTGGTCCTGTGTCCGTATATCTTGCTTCTGCAAAGTTGTTAATTTTTTTCTTTATTAAATGTACCCCCCCCAAAACTAAAACCAAGGCAAGCAACTACTATAACATGATCCCATGTCTCCTCCTAAAAGTGTGTAGAAAAATCTGAAACTTTTCTTCCTCTTACCTCTGGACAAAAGAAGATCTGAAGTTACTTTGCCATCTTTCTTTCTTATTAAAGCTTTCTTATTATCTTTGTGGATTGTATGATAGCTTACAACAATGAGATATTCCAGCAACGACCTTCCCTTAGAGGTTTTATTAGGTGCAGTGAATCCAAGCCAAGGCATTCTGAAAGATAGTTAGATTTCACCATTGCCCTGATGGGATTAGATGTCACTCTTTAACAACTTAATAATTTCATCGTTTATGGAACGTTCTAGCTTTTAGATAAATGCTTTAAACTTGGAGAGCATCATAAGTGATTTCACTATTAGCCCCTAGGCACTAAATTAAAATTCAAATTTAACAAAGCATAAATGATCTCTGAAAAATATACTTGTGGGAGGGGTTTAATGAGGACCAGTCATTTCTCACAAAAGCGGCCATGGAATAGCAAACTTTTCCCTCAACTTTTACCTCAGCCACAAGTTAAAGCTCAGGACAAAGTTCTAATTTGAAGACAAAGGTGACAGTGATGTGTCAACTTATGCTCTACCCCCGATACCTATTATATACGTGGCATTCAAGGAGAAAATTCGAGATCATGTAGGATACAAGAAACTTCTAACTCTAGAAATGGGTCTCTGTGTGGCTGCAGGATCAGGGTGGCAGATCAGGCAAGGCCACTCTGGCACAATGACAAGTGAAGGTCTATTCAGTGAATCTAAGTAGAAACAGCATTCTTCAGGAGCTCAACAGGAAACAATGCCCTGTATTGCAGAGGGCAGAGAAAGACATCCATGTCTGATAGAAAGGGGCGGTGGTTACAGATACAGACCTAACACCCAGTTAGTATTTATAATAAAGCCAAACATCTAAGACAGACAAGAAATTAATGGAGCATTAACTCCTCTCCTGGCCGAATCACCGAAGATATGAGTCTGAATCTATCTCTTTAAGTTTATTCGACTAAATTTTATAACTGCTTCACTACAATTTAACATAATATTAAAAAGTTATCTTGCATTAAAGAATATTCTAGAACTCCCTGAGGAGACCTTGGAATTCCTGTGAGGTGGTACTTACATTAGAGGTGAGCATTTTAGATAGTTCACATACAAGCACATGCATCGTGATAGTATACAGGCAAGAGTTAATTGAACATTACTAGTTATGAGGCCTTCGGCAGCTAAATATAAACTTTGTTTCTCTATACATAAAATAGTAATGATAATGCCTCTCTGTGAAGACTCATGAGAAGCTGCATTTTTTTTTAATTTTAAGAGATTATTGAGGGTGACCTGATACCAGTAGGCAAGACATATGTTCTTGGGATAATGGAGGATGACTGTATGTGAAAGACCACAGAGGGAGAGGCATGGTGGGGTTCCAGGAAAGCTGGCCTCTCTTCAGGCACTGTGGCAGGGTAGATGAGGCCATCTGTTCTCTGAATAACAGCGTTCCTGAATCTACATAGCATGGGTTTAGTAAAATCAGGATAATAATCAAAGAGTTGTCACCCAATAAAAGGTGGTACAATGGTGCTTGATCAGTTCATGAGAAGCATGCATGAAGGAACTGTTCATGAAGATCCCTAGAGACAAGTCCCTAAAATTGTTGACTACAGTACTTCCTTGTTAACTTGACAACCACATGTCCTAGGAATTCTTGGTTTCTCAACCCAGACCTCCTGCTGTCAAATTCTACACACACATACACTTGCGTGTGTATATTTGTTTCTTGGAATAGTAATGTACTCAGGACTGTACAGTATTTATTGGCTGACACAATAGTTCAATTACTTCTAACACATTGCCACTTTGACCATGAGAGACGTAATATAAATAAAACAATCATGAAATAAAATAACTATTCTTGGCAAGATCTTAAAACTGTTATATTTACGAAGTTCAAATGCAGTGTTGGTCTTATGTAATTGATTAAATTCTTTTATGATAAATCTTTAATGACACTTAGTTTATTAATAATATAAGACATATAGTATAGAATCCATACACTAATTTCCTCAGTCTCTAACTTCTGTACCATCATCCTGGATTAAAATTGAATATTTTGTATTTCATTTGGTTAATATAATTTTTAAGTCAGAATTAAAAACTATACTCATTTCCCAAAGAAACTAACTAGTAAAATTTGCTAATTTCAGAACCTAAGTTATAATACATATTCTTCGGCCATTCTAATATTTGGTGGTATCTGAACATTTTACTTCGAATTGAGGAATCTATATTGATACCTTTAGCTTTTATTTCCCCCTGAATATATAAAGGAATGATGCATAAGGTTTTCTCTATATCTGTATCATAAGGTTTTATGGGATTAAAAGGTTTTCTGTAGCCTGATAATAGGTTTTCTCATTGGCACAGTAAGACAGATAAAGCCAAATTGAAAAAGTAAAAGAACAGGATTATTTGAGCAAAGCAACTCCAAGGTGAGTTCTCCAATCCCAGAGATCAAGGTCGGAGAAGTCACACACCCTGTAGGAACTAAAGCAGAGAGATTATATAACCTGTAGGCAGGGCGTGATGATGTTCCTGCCAAAAGCTGGGTTTACGCAAAAAGATGAAATGCTTGGGGCAGGGACTTGAA
>NC_022032.1:8865920-8893339 GCF_000317375.1 Microtus ochrogaster
ACTGAGCATTTTGGCACCTTTTTTTGTTGGAGATTCTCCGAGAGGATGAGATTTGGAGAGAGAGAGGTAAAAATGGGGCCTTCTGGATGACATAGGGGCGAGCGTTAGATAATAACCTAACAAGGATACCAGTATATTTGAGCATAAATATGCAAATTAGACCACTTATATGCAGAAATAACTAAGACTGAAACTAGGGTGACATAAATCCATCAAAGGATTTCAAAAGAATAAATTGTTATTTTGGAAATAAAAAACGAAAACAAATTGAAATACATAAATCAAAGAAGTCGCGGGTCAGGCAAAACCCTGAAACGTATTTCCTGTCACCTTTCCCAAGGTTAATAGGAGAAAGACATAGATGGTATGTTTTCCATGGTATTTTTTCAACTTGTGGCTTCCCACAGTCAAAAAACGGCAGCAATCTCCACCGCCCCAGGCAATGCTGAGTTGACTACAAAGAAATAAAGCAGGAAATGTCCCTCCTCCCGTTAAGGGAAGGTGTTTTCTGTACTTGTTCCCAAAGATGAAGGGAAAGGAAGGAGTGAAAGGTTGAATTTAAATGACAGCTTAGCCAAACAAGTTAAACCTAGCCATCTAAAATTTGAAATTGCAAACTGTTACTTAATAATAATAATAATCTCAAAGCAACTCTGAGATTGAACAATTGTTTTTCTAACTTCCGGGAGGCGTGAGGTCCTCCTGAAATGCATTTTGTAGGCAATTGAATAACTAAAAACGAAACATAAAAATTCACTTATCCTATACTTGAAAAAAAAAATCACCTCACTTTAAAAATGGAAAATGGAACATTTTCAAAACTCCCTTCCCGTGCATGTGCAGAATATGGCAATTTATGGTGTCTCTTCCCATCTACAGGCAAGAGCAATGCTACCTCTTTGACGCTTGCTGAAAATGATAACCACGAACTGTATTACATGCTTCAGATAATAGACTCTATTCAATCAACTGGTATTGGCAGCATGTTATGAGAGAACTGCCATACTTCACTATAATAGGAGGTAATAAAGAACACTGAGGATTCTAATCAATCTTTAGTCTCTCCTTTTTCCATATCCAAAATATGACCCTAAAACCCCACAAGTTGTATCCCTCTTGTCTCCAAACACAGGAGGAAAAGATTATCTCTTAAAAGTATTTACTACTTTTATTTTATGTGTCTGTGTGTTTACTGGCTTGTCTGTATGTGTGCCACATGTTTGTCAGTGCCCATAAAGGCCAAAAGAGGGCATTAGATCCCATGGAGTTAGAGTTACAGTCTACCAGATGTGCATGCAGGAACCAAACTTGGACACTCTGCAACTCTGCAAGATGAGTAAGTGTTCTTAACTGCTGAGTTATTGCTCCAGAACGTGCTCTCCCTGCAACATAAAAGAATGTATCACATCTTTGTATCATTAAACAAATAGTCTACAGCATAAACAAATGTAACAGATCTTAAAATAATATTCCACAACACCTATGTTGTCTTGGAGTTGCAGAATAAAGAGAGGGCCGTCTAGAGGCCATCCAGAAGATCTGAAGTCAGACTTGAAGGCTGGGTTGATCAGGTAAGAGAGTGAAATAAGAGGCAGAGCTTTCTGGCACTCATTCAGAAAAGCAGTAAAATAAGAAAGCATTTTTCAAGTTAGGCTCGTCACTGCTCATCTCTAGATACAAATGAGTCACCGTGAAGGATATAATGGCCCCTTCTGAAGAGCTTTCAGTGTTCATAAGACATTATGGATGGGAGACATACATGAAGAGGAGAAAAGTTATTTCTTTAAGACCAAAACACTGATATTGGATACTTGAAGGTCAGGGCTAATACAAGCCATAGTGCCCTATCAGATAACTATGTTGGGTCAAGTGACATTAAACAAAACTTTCAAACAATTGTAATAATTCTTCCTCATAGCCCAGTAAATTGCACTGTAACTTTCAGAGAAACTTGATAGAACTTTGATCCCATTTTTTATAGATAAGCATTTGAGGCAGGGACAATTACTTTCAGTATCTCACCATTAGTTCTAAAGAGTATGGGCACTATCCCCCAAGAGAAAAGGGAAGCCAATAAATAAATCTACTTTAGTTTATTATTTGGGTATCTATTTCAGCATCATCACTGTTGTTTTATATACTGGCAATACTGACTGTTATGATTAGACTTTTCCAACTCCTCTTATAGTGGTGCCAGCAATACTGAGCACTGTGGTGATCATATTGTCACATCATAAGAACAAGAACCGATGAGAAGATGGAAGAAGCCAACCTCCTGTGGACACCTATTTGGAAGCCCTGCAAATCCTTTCCTTAGCTTCATTTCCATAATTGGAACTGAATGAGAAAAAAGAATCAGGCAGGTAGTTCAAAAGAAGAAGCACCTGAATAGGCATGAAAGACACATCTATAGTTTACATGCCTTATACGATGGTCCCCAGTTCCCATAGGGATTCCAAATCAAAATGAGAACATTGGCTTTTAGGGGCTTCTTTGTGTTCAGCCTCTTCTCCAAGCCACATTCTTGGTCTAGTTGCCTAGGTTCCCATGTCTAGGCAATGTTCAGCAGTTCCTGAATTGCATAAAAGTTGCATGTTTGAAGGCATTCTCTGAAGAAGATGTGGGCATGACAGAAACAAAAGGCAAGTGAAATTGCTTCAAATCCTGATATTATTTTTAAAGGGCAGATCAATTTCCAAACCAAATTATATGAGAAAGTCATTAAAATAAGTCACGATCAGGCTAAAACATGTGTTTAGGTATATCATCTAGTCGCCTAAATCAATTTGAGTTCAAAACCAATAATGTTTTGTCTCACGGCAAATGGCTTGCAATAAAAAGTACAAATATCAAAAGACAAAAGGTGAATGTTATTTACTCTGTCACGACATAGTGTTAGTTAAAGGAAACAGGATAGTCTATCTGTGTGTCAGACTGGATATTCTCACATCCACATCTTCCCTTTTTATCATAATTATCAAAACTGAGTTTTAGAAGTACATTGAATTTGAAGGAAATGATACGACGTTTTATTTGGTTTAATAAAAAAATTATGTAAATAAATGAAAAACCATTTCCTTACCCCTATCCCTCAACAGAACTCTTTACAAACACAAGTGAAACATGCCTCCATGTATTGCAATTCCACTAGCCTTTGAAAAAAAATATATTTGAAAAAATTAACATTTCCCAGCCTTTCTTTTCTTCTAAGCACTCCCTCAAGGCTGTTTGCATCCCAAACCCAGGAAGGCTACACTGGGACATGAAACTGGTGATCAAATCATTTCTTCTTAGCTTGGGATTGCCAAGCCTGATAAGGCTGTGCCAACCTGCCTGATATCCCGATAGAACAATAAAGGTGCCTGACTCTCCTTATGCAGATGGCAAGGTGAACCATCCAACTGTTCCTCAAAACCACCTAGAAGATAAATCTGCCCCTGGAAATGATCAAAGATCAATAGCAGACGAAGATGAAGTCCTGATTACGGAATGACAGAGGTCACTGTGGGTCTGGATCTATTGAAAAAGATGATTTTGCCTGTGTCATGCTTCTCTCAAAGCTAGGCGTCCCAAGCCTCCATCCCACTGCTCCCCCCACTGTTCCCATGCACTTAGCAGGCATGGGGGCTCATGGGAACACATAAAGGGACTCTCCCTGAAGAATCAGCGGAAGCTGCTCTTGTTCTCCTCTTCCACGTCCTCCTTTCCTCCTCCTCTGTTTCTCCCTCTCATAACTCTGTGGCCTCTCTCTCCTTCCCCAACCCTACCTCTTGCCCTGATCCTTCCACAGGATTTAAGTGCCATCTAGGAAATTACGTTTTTAACAATTTAAGTAAAGCTCTCATCAATTCTGGAAAGTTCTTCCACGGTAACATGTGGTGTCACCCTGTCACCTTATAGAAACAACTTGACACTAATTACACAAACTGCCATGTCATGCCAACATGACACTTTACCTGAATGAGGTTAACATCTATCTCCTTCAAAAAGGACACCATCTACAGGATGTACTCTGCTGATGATGAAGTGGCGTGCGCCAGAAGGAAATGAGTACTAGCTTTCACTGTTCTCTCCACAACATAGTCATTATTTTCTCAGTCCGTGTCTTCCTCTCCTGGCCTTGACCTCTGGATACACTCTATTTTCCACAAGAATAATATTGACAGTGATACATTCATAACACACTGTTAGTAAGGTCACTTTAATGTCACGAAGGCTGACAGCTTTACTAGGGAAAATGGAACCACTTTCTATTTTTTTTTCCTGGAGGAGAAACAGTCACTTGGGCCTGTCCCCAAATCAGAGAGCTAAAGGAAAATAAATAGCAATGGCATGGCTCTCTCTCACCTTTCAGCGCAGAGCATTATGATACAAAAGAGTTTTTGGAAAAATTTGAGGACTCGCCTCCAATATTCAGGATTCAACCACCTATATGAGTTGAAATCTCATTGAGTTAATACAGATAGAGAAAAATGGAACTCTGAGATAATTATCTGAATGATGAAAAAAATAAAGTATAAGCTTAAGTGTTGAAATTAATCTTTGCTATAAATTATTTAGACTAGCTGCTTACAATATTTAAATACCCAATAATCATTGTTGCCCCCTTTATTATGGAAAAGGAGTTGAAGCTGAAGGTATTATTGTCATCATTATTATTATGCAAAGGCACACCTGCTAGTTACAACTCAATAACCATTGAACATATGGCCATTGCTTTTCATGCTAAAAAATAACAGGCATATGCTGTCTGTGCTAAATGGCACACGTAATAGGTTGGAAACCTGGTTCTCAGCCATCATTAGGTACAAATTTATATTTTCACAACCAAATGTCCACCACACAGCCTTCTTTTGATCAAATCCTACTCATAGAACTGCTGTGTTGTACGAAAGTGTTTCTTTATTATTTTATTTTATTTATTTCTTTATTATTATTAAAGTGTTTTAATTATTCTTACTGTCTTCATAATAGGTTCCAGTCACAAATATCACCACAGGTGTCTTTGATTTTCCCTGCCCACTGACACTGTTACAGCAGCACTAGAGACCTCAGAGTTGATTATTCATAATCATATCTACTTAGAGCTCAGATGACAGGGCAAATCAGGAATGGTTTAAGCTTTGCAATCTCATCTTTAAATCTGTAGACCTGAGAGTTCTCTTACTGGATGTGTTCATAACATAGATAAAAAGGATGTAGCCTGCTGCATTTGTTACCCTATAATGACATGATTATCCATATCTCACCCAAATATTGCCCTGAAAGACTTTTAGATACTTTAAGATCCTATTTTCCTAGGTCTGGTTTTACCAGGGTGAACTACTTACGCATCGAAGTGGGAACTAACTAATTCACAAAATTGGGTGCACTTCAGAATCTGCAAGGATGTAAAAATGATAGCATGAGGGACCCAAAAGGTATAGCAATGACAAAATGGAACAACAGTGTGGTGTGCTATTTCTGTTTTCATAGCTTCATGATGCCTGATATAGAAAATACAAAACTAACACATTTTTGTGATATCTTCATTAATATGCTCCCTTTTGCCTTTTACATTCAATTGACAAATAAAAGAAATATAAATAATAATAAAGCATTTATCTTTGAATGGTATAAGTTTGATGCTTTTGATTATATAAAGTAATAAGTGGTCTAAAACATTTTGATTTCTAAATTTTCAAATAGGTCAGGAGAAGCTGCACTTTTCCCAACCAGAGCTTGCAAAATATTCACATGATCCTTACAAGAATGGAATCCAATTTTGAAACTGACAGTAACCACAAGAAATTGAAAGGCATTTTCTTAGAGAAACTCTTAAATGTCTCCCCCAATACCAAAGATATTCTCTAGACATCATCAAATATTTAATAGTAGCCCTTGGCGGTCTGAGAAGGAAAAGATGTCTTTTGATGAACAGTATGAACTGAAGGCTTTGGCTTTGGCTTTCTTCTCTCCATCTACACAGTGTGTGGTAAAAAGTACCAAACTTCCAAGTTTTGAGAATGAATCTTCAGTGTATACTCTTTGCGAGACCAACTGAGTCACTTTTCAGACACTAATTTCTTCTCATGTGCAGCGTTCACAGAATACACAGCTTTGAAAGTTCTAGCAGTGCTCCAGAGCTAAGAGAGAAGGAGAGTGAGCAGTTACCCAGTAACAGAATATACTGCAGAAAATAAATATTGACCAGCCTTAGCAATGGGAGTTGTGGATGGTCCCTGAGAAAGCCAGTGTAGTGGAAGACAAAAGGCTGATAATTTAAGGTTGCACGCAATCCAGTGGAGAGAACTTGAGTTTTAAGATGGCTGGAAAGGAAGCATATGCAGTCTGTAAAAGGTTGTGTCACCAGGAGGAAATGATTCGCTGGTGAGCCGAGTGGGATTGGCCCATGGGTGTGGTGAGTGCAGCCACAATACAGAAGCAGAAATGCTAAGCTGGATCCTGATTGGGCCCTGGTTAGGAATGCCAGCCAGTCAGCCAGAAACCAAGCAGGCAGGGAGGACTGGAAATAAAAAGAATTATGTAGGGAAGGTGAGAGGGAAAAAAGGCTTCATAAAAACATTCACCTGGAGATGGCGGCAACTGAGTCATTCTGGTATCAGACTTCCATTGGGAAGGTCACTGTGAAAGCTTAATTTTACTATATTCCTTTTCTCACCTTTTATGAAAAGCAACATTTCCCCCACTAAAAACCCCCAGAGACAGCAAATTCAAAATGCAAACAGACCCTAAAGAGGTTCATCACCAACACAGACTTTTGGACATTAGGGCCCACATGTTTCATTGCAGTGAGACACAAGAATCCTTCACACCCATCCCTGTCAGTAATAAACTTATAAAAGCTCAGGTGCCTACAAATGCCATGCTAAGCAAAGGACCAGCCTGCTCTTAGCTCCTCTAATAATAGGGTACAACATATCTCACCATTCAGAGACAGAGCTGGGAAGAAAAAGATTTCCGCTGTGGCTTTCTCCTAACCAGAGAAAGGGATAAAAAAGGCATTTGGTATTTGCCCACTGGACAGCTGATATTCCACATGCCAACCAAGAATAAGCCAGCCATGTCAGGGTAACCTCAGGCTGAAGTTCATGTGAATGTCTGAAATGAGGTCGTTATTCTCCCTAAAAGCACACGTGTCTGTGTGTTCTCTTTGTAGTACCCTGACATTTCACAAGTGTATTTACATAGACATAGGCACTGAGATGCACAGCTGTGTTGTATAGGGGGGCAAACTTTGTTTGGCATCTACCCTCTCAGTGTAAGTCTCCAGCTCTACCATACGAGCTGTTTGACAAGAGCCTGTGTCTTCCTGACTGATTTCTTTGCTTATAACATAAAGGCCTGTCGGTGGAGTGAGATAATGTATGTAGGACACGCAGGCTACGCCTAGCCTGAAAGAGGGGTTCGCTTATCACTGCCTCCCCTCTCTTATCCCTGTGGAGTCTTCCGGGAATGCAAAGGTTTGTGCATTGGTCACATGATCACATATGTGCCTGAATTTATTAAGTAGAGTGGGGTTTTTTTTTTGGTATTTTGTTTTTGTTTTTGTTTTTGCCAAAGGGACGGTATCACTTAATCCATGCCAATGGGAGCCTGGGTGACGAAGGAAGTGTACTGCCATAGTTCCAGGAATCCTCAGCAAATGAAAACATTGCCCAACTACATGGCTTTCCCCTCAGAACCAAAAATAAGCAGAAGCTGGTCTCCCCGTGGTACCCAGACACTGTCAGCTTTAGGGATTAGTCACCTAGTTATGACTCTCTGGAACTTTGAAATGCCTGATGAGGATCTAAGGCTGGGAAATGTTATATGCCACACTACTAGGAATAATCATGTATAAACAGACAAGGAACATCTGGTACTTCATTATTCAGATCCAGAAGGGCATGAACCCACAGCCCATCTACTTTTATAAGAGAACTTCTCTCTGTGCTCCACAGGGTACAGCATCCCCAATGGGGATGACTGTCAAGGTTCTAGAGAAGTGGTTCTCGATGGGTGGGCTGCAATCCCTTCAAGGTCGAAGGACCCTTTCCCAGGGGCCACCGAAGAACATCTATCATATCTGATTTTTATATTACAATGTATAACAGTGGCAAAGTTACATTTATAAAGTAGCAACAAAAATAGTCTATGTTTGGGGACCGCAACAAGATGAGAAGTTGTATTAATGGCTGGCAGTATTTGGAAGGTTGAGAACCTAGTCTAGAGGGAGTCTAGCTTGATCCTTAGGAGACCTTGTGAAAATCTCAGATCTATCTCATTCTGAGCAGTTACTGGGGAAGAGGAACCTCAAAATCCTCGGTTTCAGTTGATTGTGTAGAGGCTCAGAGTAAAGGGGTCAGGCATGTTCTTGTATCAGAAGTTATTAAGCAAGCATTACAAAAGTAACAACAGCCAAGTAACACCTGGAGAGTCTAAGAATCTGCTAGTTACTGAACCCTTGAGGCTTGGCTCCTCGACAGTTTAGAGTAGTCCCTGGATAGTTCTCTCTCACTGTGGAGGAGGAAGCGGCAACCAGAAGTTACTCTATACACAAGGCAGGATAGCTGTAGTAAGCTTTCTCATTGAACTGTCTTTGGATCACCAGCCCCAAAATATTGACATGGAAACTTACTATTAATTATGAAAGCTTGGCCATTAGCTTAGGCTTGCCCCGTTAGCTCTTCTAACTTTAATTAACCTGCTTTTATTAATCTACATTCTTTCATATGGCTCTATTTATGTCTAATCCATACTGTGTGCCAAACCTCTTACGTTTCTCCCTGGCACCCCTCTGGTGTAATCCACAGGGCTAGAATCCTCCTCCTCTTCCTCTCTCTCCCCCCAGCAATCCCACCTACCCTCTCCTGCCTAGCTATTGGCTGTTCAGCTGTTTATTACACCAATCACAGCAACATATCCTCACACAGTGTACAAATATCCCACAACAGGTACCCCAGCAGTCCTAAATTGATGACAGGAGCCTGGAAGATTCCTGGGGAGCAGCTGTTCCATATCACAATTAAAGCGTAGAAACTCTAGTTCTGCCTGACTGAAGGAATCAGCAACTGCAGTAACCACGGGGCAAATCAACTGGGCAGCAAGAGGGAAAGCTGAGCCAAGAAAGGAAAAGTAGACTCCCTTCTGAAATGCTGGGTTTTTAATCTTGGTAACTACCAGAGGATGCCAAACGTAAGCATTGTGTGTCTTCCCACATGAGTGAAGGTAATTGGAGCAATTCATCTTCTGAGGCTTTCTGCTCAGGTGATTCCAATTTGTGACGAGTTGATGGTAAAACAAAACTGAATGTCCTCTAACCAAGCATCTTCACTGTGCCAGAAAAGAAAAAAAGGCTGTGGTGAATAATGCCCCATCCCAGCCCACTATGCTCCATGTTCAGGACTGAAACAGCAATGGGAAAGGCTGCCTTAGCACTTAGCAGAAGTGCACAAGCCTGTGCGCCAAGCAAAGAACCACAGAAAGGACAGTAAAAACCAGCAGGCGGTAAGCACCTCTACAGGGTGCCACCTGCTAATGGACTTTATAGACAAGGTGACCGACACAGTGGAAACTGGACCTGGAATTATTTATATATTCTCTTTCGGATGCAGTAGATTTGAACAACTGGAGATGGTGAGAGTTAATTTCAGTTACAGCAGCAGAAGATTTTGACAGTAGATCTGGCATCTTCTTTTTGGTTCTGGGTGCTTGAAAGAACACATCCTCTAAGACTGTAGCCTGGGTGCTTCACTGGGGCAGTGACTGGTCTGTGGTGGCTTTTACTATTTAGGTAATATCTCACCCTTGTGCCCCTAAGATAATAACAATTATGATGACCCATTCAGTAAATTCTTGTTGAATACATGAAGCGTTCTGCTTAGCAGAAGAATGGCAACATGGGCTAGAACAACTTCTGCTTCAGTGACTTTTGGAATCTTAGATAAACTTAGGAGGTGTACCGCGCCTCATAGTTGCAAAGGCTATTGGGTGAGAGACATTTTTAAATCACCTTAAATAGCCAGAAATGTTGGTAAAACTCATAGAAGGAAATTTGTTGTACCAGTAAAATTCATTATTCAAAAAAAATGACGAGGAAAGGGGAGACTATCATTACCTGTCCAGGCTTTTTAGAAACTTCACCTATCCAGCATGATTTCTCTCATCAGCACTCATCCATCTTTCAGACAAGTGAACAGAACACAGGATGCTCCCGTTACTATCTGTGCTGGTAGGCTTGCAATGAGATGGATGCCAGAGGCACGGAAGGCCCAACTCAAGTAGGGAGCTGATGCTAATTCACTGAACAAGAACATGGAAGGCATGTTAACAGGCTTATTGGTTAAGGGCAAGATGCTTAATGGTCATGACTTTTCCATTTAAGGAAGCAACACTTGTGTGGAGTTTCAAAGGTTAATCTTTGGGGCAATGCATGATACCTGCCTTATACCACTTCCTCTCTACCTCCCCCCTCACTAGGCTTTCAGCTCCCACAATCTGAAACTCTAATCCAAGCCCTCTTTGAACCACAAGAAGCAGCTATCAGAATGATGTGTGCACATCACACATTAGCAACTGGTTGCTACAAGTTAAAGTCTTAAAAACACTTAACATATTCAGCACTGTGTAAATATCAAGGACGGTTCTGGTAATGAACCCAAAGACAAACACAAAGAATGATGCTTCCAGTGAGCTTCCCTTCCTTGCTTTGAGGTCGTTAGGACTGAGCACAAGTATAAAAGAGAAATTCATATTTTTTTTGTCAATTAAACTTCAGAATTTACATCACCCAGAGAACCAAGTAGCCTCCTCACAGTGTTCTGTATAGACAGAATTCTCACGTACTAAAACAGGGACAGAGACTAACTTTAGAATCTGCCCACTCTCAAAACTCCTTGCCTGTAACTAAGCAGAGATAAATATATATATATGAGAGTCTCATCAGCAGTTATCCCAAGCTTTTTGCTTGAGGTTCTGGGAATCAAACCCAAGGCAACTTAACCGCTCGTCATGTTTTCTACCACTGTGCTACATGCCCAGCAAGGTGTCTTAACACTCTTCACTAAGGGTTTGTCCGTCCTGTTTGAACTGCCTGGATTCAAAATGTATAACGTCCTGTCATGAAAATGCTTCTGAAACTTTCAGCTACACGTCTGAAAATTCTGCAGTCATTGCCCAGTGTTGGCGGAGGGTCCATTGGCTCCTCAATGATATACAGGCCAGAAAAGCTACTTGCATGAGACCTGTGTAGACTTTCCATCAACTCTAAGCCGTCCTTAGATTATCAAACCTAATACAATGTAAACACTATGTAAATAGCTAATATACTTTATTGTTTGGGAAATAGTGACAGGAAATACTGTGATAAGGACAAGCACAAGATTTATAAGTATACTTGTCCCACAATTAATTACCCCAGGATGCAGGACTCACTGACACTGAGAGATGAATATAAAATCAAATCCTGTCGATACATCAACATACAAATACTTCTGAACAAGATTCAGAATCAGTTTGTCTTCATTTCTATTCTGATGTGGCCATAATAGGATGCGGTAGATTTTATAGATCCATAATAAATGAAATGCACAGTGTTGGATGTAAGGTCCATTCCAAGAACAGGTACTTCATCTGCAAACAACAGAATAAAGCATGTTAAAGTCTATCAGTTCCTCTTCGTGGATAGTAATGTCAGTGAATGAATATGGCTCCGAATGTATTAGTCCAAATGCAACATATGGCAACTTGTCCTAATGGACGCCCAAAAGTCTGTGGTCAGAATGCAATTAACAAGATTTTAATCTAATGAGGAACAGAGTAGTTTCTTGGGGAAAAAAAGGGTGATAAAGCTAAACTTCTAATTTTACAGACTTTATACAGGTGTACTGATCAGGAATATCAAAAAAGAGTATTTTTTCCTTTTTTAAAAAAATCATGCTGTGCCTGTTTTCTACATTTTCCTTAATTCCAAGCTTTCCAAACAATCAACCACCGAAGTCACAGTTATAATGAACTGAACTACAAGGAATACCTGCTCTGCACTCCCCCATCAGATACAAGTAAAAAGGACTCATGCTAACAACATCCAGAGGAAATGAGGTGATGAAGATGAGATTTGAGCAAAGAAATAAGTCCTTCTGGAAGGATTTTTCCTAATAGAGTTGGTACTCTGGAGACTGTTGAAAGAATTCTTCCAGCATACTAAGTTAGTAAGTTTGTGTAACATAAAACAAGCGGCCCATTTCAAAAGAGATAGACAGAGACAGGGACAGAGGCAGAGAGACTTTGAAGGGAGGGAGAATGGGTGTTGTTCCTTTGCGGAACTACAGTTCCCAGCGTTATCCTGGACACGGACATATTCCCAGAAGCCTTTGTATTCCCCGTTAAAAAGTGAGAGCCGCCAAGCACTCTCCCCTTCTTTCCCCACCTCTCCTGTTGTCTCTGCACACCTTTTCCTGTTTGTTGTTACCCCTCCCCCATTAAAAGTGCACCCACGTGGGATCACCGTGTCTGTGTTTTCTCCCTCGCGTAATGTCTTCACCCTCTAACCCGCAGACAAGAAAGCCAGCCAGGAATTAAGAACAAGAATGGGTACATGAAGAATCCACAGAAGTCTTGGAATCTTTTATTTTTATCAAAAAGAAACTTTCATGTAATATATTGTAGTCATGCTTCCCTTCCCCCAGCACCTCTGGATCTTCTCCACCCTCCCACACACACCCAACTCCATACACTTTCTTCCTTTCTCTTTAGAAAAAAAAGAAAACAAACAGAGAAAACCAGAATAAAAAGAAAGAAAAGAAAAACACAAGAAACACAGACATGGACACACATCAAAAACAAAACACATAAAAACACAAATTTGTAAACCATATTATATAAGCAAAAGACCATAAGACAGAAAAATGGCCAAAAAAACAAAGCACTAAGAAGCAACAAGTCTCCAAAATAGCACTGGGTTTATTTTGTGTTGACCATTTACTGCAGGATGTAGGGGTTTGCCCTTAAGTGTAGTTAGTATGGCCAGTAAGATTCGATTGGAGAGCTGGGCGGTGGTGGCATAGGCCTTTAATCTCAGCACTCTGAGAGGCAGCAGCAGGTGGATCTCTGTGAGTTCAAGGCCAGTCTGATCTCCAAGAGCTAGTTCTAGGACAAGCTCCAAAGCTACAGAGAAATCCTGTCTAGAAAAACAAAAACAAAAAAAATGAAACAAAAAAGATTCAATTGGAGACAACCATTTTTTTTTCCACTGCAAGTTGATACTAATTACAGATAGCTTCTTTGCTCAGAATGGAAGTACTCTGTGTACTTCCCTTTCTTCGGGTTGGATCCCATGAAGACTGAACCTGTGCAATCTCCCTGAGTTCACATGTGTATCAGTCTTATTGTGTGGAAGACAATGTTTCCTTGGTGTTATCCATTCCTTCTGGCTCTAACTATCTTTCTTCTTCCTCTTCTGCTCAGCTCCCTGAACCCTGAAGGGAGGGGTTGGATGGAGACATCCCATTTACAACCGAGTGTCCTCAAGACTCTCACTGCACATTGTCCTGCTGTGAGTCTCTGTGTGAGTTTCCATCCACTTCAATCTGTAATAAAGTCCTTCAAACTCGCTCTCAATCTTCTGCCTAAGACTCTTTGGAGGAGGAAAAGGACAAAGATATTTACTAAGGCCTTGAGATGTGACCGAGTCACAGAGGTGCTTTTAGATTTTGATATCAATTATTTCAGAAGTAGGCTTTTTTATCCCTGTGAACAATAGGCAAACTGATGTTCCAAAGAGTACCAGAAAAGCATGGATAATTGAAGTATTGGTTATTGTGTCCATGATGTTCCTTCTGGTGTCTGTTAGTGCTTTAATGCATCCACATTTTGGAGCTCCTCTTTGGGCAGGAGAATCTGGCCCCTGTCCCTACATGACCATCTACCTACCACTCTTCATGAGTGTGTACCTAGAGGCGAGTGGAGCTAGAAAGCATATAATGAAGGCAACAGAGGGGGAGATAAATTACTTATCATCTGTACACACCAATAATAGATTCTAGATAGTTACCCAAGGCCTGAAGAGGTAGTTCATAAAGGACTGTGCACTGAGAAGTCTGCTCACTGAGACTTTAGCTTTGGAGATGGGTTGGTTTCGAGACCACAGCAGACAGATCAGTGCCCAACTCATTCCACCAGTGGCTAACATGCAGAGTGGAGCCAGAGACTGAAGCCAGCCTGATTATCTTGGCATCTGGCTTTGTGTTTTCTAACTCTATATAATTATTGGGCACATTAATTAATTTATATGAAGTTTTAAACTTTATCTGACATGAAAGCAACATACACAACACCATACATTGTTGTCCATATTTAAATTAGAAAATGATACAGAATACAAAGCCTGACTTTGAGATCATTCAGCAAAAATTTATAGCCACCATACTGTCATGCTGACAGAGATCCCTGCCTCCAAAAAAAAGCCCACAATTCTAAAATACTCCCCACCGGCTAATCCACAGGCATTCCAAGTAAAACATACATCTTTTTGAAATAAAAATTAAGATAATGGACATGATCCAATATTATCAATAGGTGCTAAACAGACAAAGTAATTAGAGACAAGTAATAAAATGTTGGCTATTTTTCTATCATGAGTGTCATATATACAATCTTATTTATAGCAATTTGGATGTGGCTCACACTGCGAAGACATTGCTCATGTACTTTCCCAAACATACAGAATAAGCAGAGAGGATTAAGTAGTCATATACTCATAAATGCTGGGCACAGGTGCAGCTTTATAAAGACAAAGTGAGGCTAACTTACCCCACTGGAAGACACACCCTTTTGGCGAAAGTGAGAGTAAGGAGAGTTCGCTGATTTTTCAGTGGACTACATGGGCACTGGGGAAATGACACTTAGTGACCCTGTGTACTTCAGTGCTCAGCTGGGGCTGAAAGAGCAAGCCACTCACAGCAAAGGTGAATTTCAGAAAGCGAACTGACAGTAGTTAAGAGCATAACCTTACCCATTCTAGCCTCTAAATACACTATTTATAAAACCTACTACCTCTGTCACTGGTGAGCAACCATGCCACATTGTTCCCATATGTGAAAATTAATGGGACAGATGCTGGCTGCAAGGTTAACTGAAGTTCGAAATGAAAGGTTTTATTTTATTTTTTTATAGCAGGGAGAACAGAAGGATTCTGCTATGTACCAACTCAAGTTCTAAGCACTTATCAGGGAAAAAAATGCATAACTTGCTCTATCGTTATGTTCACATACATGATTGATAGTAGATTGTTTTAAACTGTGGAGAGTTTTCTATCTCTAAGCCATTTCTCACTCTCTGGGATAGCCTCTGCAGTCTGGTGTGAAGGTTAGCAAAGGAACATGCAGTAGTCAGAGGGTAAATCCTGCCTAAACCAGAAGAGCCAAACTAAAAAAAAAAAAAAGTTGATCAACACATATAGTAATTCAGTTAAGGGAGTTTCTATTAAGTCTGTATGGTTCATTGTGCACTGAACTGGACGCTATGGATAAACGGATGTTTCCTGACTCAGGGCAGCACTTAGGTCTGTTGAGTTAGACAAGCTAGCAATAATATGCTTTATTTATATATAATTCATATAATATGCTTACCATAAATATACTCACTTTATAGCAATATGTATTAGAGTAAAATTACCAGAAGGAAATAAAGCTTCTTGGAACATGATAGTCAGACAATGATTTGGGAAGAGGCTATCAGCTTACATTCCTGAAGCAGCATTTAACTTCTATTCAACTAAGCTTTGTAACAAATAAAATAATGATGCACATGGAAAAAAAATGCCTCCATAATTGGTTTGGGTGCACTGAGTCAGTTCATTGCTTAGTATTACAAGTAAGTAGAGAATACGCACCCCACAACAGTAAAAGTAAGCATGCATTCTTGGAGTAAAGTAAGTCTCTCAAAAGATGATGGATGTCAAGCAATCAGAACACGTATACAGAAAATATAAGAATAGCTGATCCTATGTGTGATGTTTTTGAAATAGTAATCTATCAGGAATCCAGATCATAATCACATACACTTAAACTGTTAAGAACAAGTATCTAACACTCGGGAGAACTTGGAATCCTTTGTCTACCCTTAGTCAACTAGCAGGATATATGCCCTTATTAAGTTATTGCTTCTAGCCTGGGAGCATGTGTCTCCAATATGAAATAATGTTGGTCAGGATCAGGAATTTAAATTGTGACACCATCATTGAAATCAAGGGTGGAGTGAGGAGAACTGAGGCATTCCAAGGTTCCACATTGTCTCTCTGTCTCTCATCGGGGTTCCAGAGATGCTCATATTAAAGAACTTAGAGAAGAGAGTGGTTTTATATGTACACATCTCTGAAACATCAAGACTCTGAAATCTTTGCGAGCGATATCATCTAGGAACAACACGTAGAACATTCCCATCACCTACTGTGAGCAGTGTGGCAGTAGATGTGACCGTGTACACAGTTCTGCTGTGGAAGAAAGCAGAGTGATTCCGGTACATATGGAGGCATTTATATGTAGGACATAGAGCTGAAGTGTCTCTATTTATTGACAACATAAATTTGTACAAAGAACTTTAGAAAACGTCACAAAATTGCTTAAATCTAACATTGCTTTCAGCAAAGTATCAGGGTGCAAAATAAGCACACAAAAATTAATAGTCCCTTATTTTGGTTAGAAATAACTTAGTAAAGAATGGTCCCATTCATAGTATCTTTAAAAAGAACTGAGGAATAAACCTCTATAATTAAAACTTTAAAACACGAACAAAGACAGTAGAAGAGGGAAAGACCCCTCATGCTCATGGATTGGCAGAATTAATATTATAAAAATGGCGGTGTCACCACAGACTTAATGAATTTTCCATTAAAAATTCAGATAGAATTTTTACAGAACTAGAACAATTACAAAATTCATGTGGAAGCACAAAAGAGCTAAAGCAACCTTCAGCAGAAAGGACAGTGCCGCAGGAATCATAATACATAATCTCAAATTATACTACAGAGCCATAGTAACAAAAATGCTATGGTAATGAAAAAAAAAAGATACGTAGACCAATGTAATTGAATGAATGACCCAGAAATAATCCCACATAACTACAGTTACTTAATTTTCCACAAAAGTGTCAAAACATACATTGGAAGAAATATACCCTCTTGAACAAATGTTTTTGGAAAAGGTGGATTCGTACATGTAGAATAAGACCGAATCCATATCTTTCACCCTAAAACATGTATTCAAAAGTGTTAGAAGCCTTGCTATAAGATCCGAGTCTCAGGTAGAGTGCAACCAGACTCAGCTACATAAGAAGAACATTATTTTACATGTTGTTTTTATTTTGCTTGGGAGGAATTTTAACGTTTATTCTTAATTCTGATGAAAGGGAGTGCTGACCGACAGTAACCTTTTCCTCTCCACAGATGACTTATTTGAATAGCCTGCACCCATGCTATTCAGCATGGATGTACTGCTATTTTCCTGACTAAGGTTGAACAGTTTGACTGTGTCACCATATTGGCAACAGAATCATTACAAATTGTACCAAATCGTTTTGTCCATAACCTTGATACTAAATTTCTGACACACAATTTTTCTTAAAATGTGTATAATTCCATTTGTATCACATGGCATTCCTAATGTATTCTGCTTGCAGAGATGCTCGGAACATTTGGCTTAGCTGGGCCCCTCCTCAAAACTACTTTGTCATTCTTGAATGTTCTTCACTCTGCCTTGGGAAGTTGATCCCATCTGGTAGCTCCTGGAGCCCAGTTGTCCGGCCCCTTCTACAGGCACCCTCTGGAGAGGCCCCGAATCTCATCCCTGCAGTTTCTCAAGAAGTGCCCAGCCACCCATGTTTCACTAACGAGAGCCCTGTGCACAGTAAATGAGAGTGAGGAGCTGTAGGCAGAGCCAAGCAGGAAGCTGAAAGCTTTCTAAAATTATTTCTACATTTTAGACGCACTGGCATTTTGCCAACCTCAAATGCATTTCCTGTTTTTATTTTGGCAGACTAGAATAAAAACTATAATTTGAGTATAAACAGCTAAAGAGAAGTAGTGAGGTACTTTGTGATATAAAGCGCCTTGCTCAAAATGAGAAAGGAAAAAAAAAAACAATTTTCTGAAAGAGATCCTGTGACTCAAATTCCAGAAGATTTGGTCAGCTTATACAGCTTTTCCTATTTTTTCCGTCATAGATAACTTTGCAACTATATAATGCAGGAAACAACAACCTATTCCTTTGAAATAGAGAAGAAACACATCCACCAAGATAAGAAAAGAAGGAAAAAAAATCATGCATTTGTGGTTCAATTTGCAGCTGATATCATTTGGAACTTCATCCTTCTGATGGACACATTTGATTTGAATCAAGATAAAATATGGGGGCATAACAAAGGCCACTGGTTCAAGAGTAGGAAGGAGTCATGAACAAGGGATGGAAAGATAATGAATAAAACTTTAAAATAATATGGCTTGTAAAAGGGTGAGACTAAATAATTTATTTAACTTATGATATCAATAAATCTATGTTGAACACAAAGTTATTATCATAGATGTTAAAATAGAATTTGATAGTATTCAAATTCATTCCTTGCTAAAAGTACATATAAGTATTAGCATTCTATATCAAGGGAAAACCTAGACTTTTTCCGGTTTTGATAAAAACAACAAAAGGTTTTTTGTTATATTATTAATTTTTATTTAAATTTTTCACACCATATATTTTGATCATATTCTTTTCTCTACTACATCCTTCCGACCTCCTCTACCCATTCAAATTTATGTTCTTTCCTCTCTCAAATACTGAAATAAAATAAGGGGAAAAAAAAACAGGAAAAAAAAAAAACCTGTCGTGCATTGTGGTTGATATACCCAGTGACATTCTGTTGGAGAAAACTGATTTTCCCTTTTCTGTCAGGTCTCAATTGCCTTTTGGTTATGATTGGAATTTGGTGTCTACTTTCCCTCTCAATGCTGGGCTTTTTTCATGTTTGAACCTGTGCAGGCCCTGCGCACGCTGCTATCATGATCTCTGTGAGTTTATGTGTGCATCAGTCCTGTTATCTCTGGAAGAAGACTCTGCTACTTTGGAGTAATCTATCACCTCTGGCTCTTACAATATCTCCTCCTGCCCTCCTGTTTCTAAAGATCTAAGAGCCTTGATAAAAGCAGTTTGATAAAGATATACCATTTGGGAAAGATGTCTTAACTAGTTCTGAAGGAGGACAGCCTTTATTCACATAAACAAAGATCTTATTTCAAAGGCATGCAAAGAGTAATGTGAAAATAATTGAGCAAATACATAGATTTATTAGAGAAAATTATGAAACACTGTCATAGGACAGAAATGCTTGTCACATAGAAGGCATACCATTACAGATAGAAAGTCAATCCCATCTGTATGTCTAACTACGTTTTGAAATGAAATAAATTCCCACAAAAACGTTAACAGAAGTTGTTTTGGAAATAGATAAGCTTGACCTATAACTTATAAGGAGAAATAAGGAAGTAAGCATAGTGAAACTGTCTGAAAAGTAAATCTAATGATGGTAGAATTGTCCGAAAATATATCAACTTTTAGGACACTATAAACTTATTGAAAGAAGTGATACTACCAATGACAGGCAATTCTAGGGGAAACACTACAAAGTTAGTTATAGATACAACAACAAATCAAAATGTTGCATTGATAAAGATAAAAATCCAACATAAACATAGGAAAGGAATTATTTAAAAATGATAATGAATACCTTTAGTAAAACTTCCAATTCAATAAAATAATTTATTTTACATTATGAAGATGTAAAATGCTTGTTTAAATTTATTACTGAAAGCTAGAACCTAAGAAAGAAAAAAATTGGTACAATTGTACTTCCTTATGGCGTGTACCACTAACTAGAAAGTGAAAAGACAAACAATTCAAAGAAAATGTCTGCATTCTCTATGGAATATTTTGGGTTCCTTTTTTTTTTTTTTTTTTTTTGCCTTACACATAAGAGATCCTACAAGACCCCAAACTGGCTATTACAAATAAAACTGCTATGAACATTGTTGAACAAGTGTCCCTTTGGTAAGGTGGAACACCTATTGGGTATATGCCCAGCACTGATAAAGCTGGGTCTTAAGGTAGAGCAAGTACCCATTTTCTGAGAAACCACCATATTGATTTACAAAGTGTCTGTACAAGTTTGCACTCCCATCGGCGATGGAGAAGTGTTCCCCTTGTTTACTCCACATCTTCACCATCTTGTGGGTTTTATCTTAGCCATTCTGACAGGTGTAAGATGACATCTCGGAGTTGTTTTGATTTCCATTGCCCTGGTTGCTAAGGATGTTGAAAATTTTCTTTAAGAGCTTCTCAGTCATTTGAGACTCCTCCACTGAGAATTCTGTTTAGATCTGCACCCCCAATGTTGTAATTGGATTATTTGGTTTGTTGACGTCTAATTTCATGGGTTCTTTATGTAATTTGGATATGATCTCTCTGTCTGATGTGGGGTGAGTGAAGATCTTTTCCCAGTCTGTAAGCTGCTGTTTTGTATGTTGACAGTATTCTTTGACTTACAGAAGCTTTTCATTTTCTTGATGTCCCATTTATTAATTGTCAATCTTAGTGCCTGCACTATTGGGGTTCTGTTCAGGAAGTCGTTTCCTGTGCCAATATGTTCGAGGTTGTTCCCCACTTTCTCCCCTATCTGGTTTTATGTGAAGGGCTTTGATCCACTTGGACTTGAGTTTTGCACAGGGTTATAGATATGGATCTATTTTCATCCTTCCACATGCCTCCATCTAGTTAGACTAGCACCATTTTTGAAAACATTTTCTTTTTTTAATTTATTTTTTTAAAAAAAAAACTCTTTTCTCATTTCATATGCCAAATCTAGTTTCTGCTGTGAGAACTTCTTCAGCCAATAGCCTTTAAAATACCAAGCAATCTTGGGCGTGGTCTCATGTACTATAAATGCGGATGCCTGGGCCTCTTGGCTGCTTGATTTGGTTCCAGTTCCCAGCGCATGCAGAGTGCTGTGGATGGCAACTATTGCTGTGAGTTTATCCCCTAATAAACAAACCATTGTTATACTCTATCCTGGGCTATTTTGGAACTCTCTTGTACACCAACAAGTTCCCACTCTCTCCCCTCCTTTTTTTCTCTCCATCTTCCCCTGCTTCCCTTTTTTTATTGGATTATTTGATATTTTGATGTCTAGTTCCTTGAGTTCTTTAAATATTTTGGAGATCAGTCCTCTCTATGATGTGGAGTTGGTGAAGATCTTTTGCCACTCAATAGGCTGCCTATTTGTTTTATTGACTGTGTTCTTTACCTTATAGGAGCTTCTCAGGTTTTAAAGGTTCCATTTATTTATTGCTGCTTTTAGTGTCTGTGCTACTGGTGTTATATTTAGGAAGTGGTCTCCTGTGCCCATGGATTGAAGGCTACTTCCCACTTTCTCTTCTATTAGGTTCAGTGTGGTGGGATTTTTATGAATATTTTCTTTTTTTCAGTGGTATATTTCTGGTTTCTTTATAAAAAAAAATAAACAGGTGTCCATAAGCATGTGGATTTATGGCTACATCTTCAATTCAATGTGGTTTTTATTACTGCAGCTCTGTAGTCCATCTTGAAATCAGGGCTGGTGATACCTCCAGAAGCTCTTTTATTACATAGGATGTTTTTTTGCCAACCTGAGTTTTTTTGCTTTTAAATATGAAGTTGAGTATTGTTGTTTCACGATCTGTAAAGAATTGTGTTGGGATCTTGGTGGGGATTGCATTGAATCGGTAGATTGCTATTAATAAAATGGCCATTTTAATAAAAATAACATAGTAATATGTTAATCCTACCAATCAATGAGGAGCATGGTATTGCTCTCAATCTTGTTACAAAGGTCACCCTAGTGAAGACTTCTGGTGACAGAGGATACAGAACCTGAACCAGTCATCTTCTATAACCAGCCAAGGCTCCCAGTGGAGGGATTGGAACACAAGCCCAGTTAAAACCTTCTATCTACAATATGTCCTGCCTGCAAGATGTGCTCGTGCAGAACTTGTGGGAATGGCCAACTAATAACTGATACAAACTGAGAGCCGTGCCAGGAGAGGGAGCCCATGCCTGACATTGCACGGATGGCCAGGATCCAGAGGGTGGATGGCCCAGAGACCTAGGATAGAACCAAACATGAACAGGAAAAAACAGTCAATAAAGTTTTTCTTAATGATACTCTACTGTCATAGACCATCAGAGAGGCTTCATCCAGTAACTGATGGGAGCAGATGCGAGACTCACAGCCCAACATTATGCAGAGCTTGGGGAATCCTGGGGAAGAGAGGAAGGAAATATTGTAGGAGCCAGTGTATTGACCAAGCATATAGTTGTATTTCATACAAAACAAAACACCAATGATGCTCACGCATATGAAAGGTCCTGGATGCATTCACAGCTTGAAACAAGAAAGTTTAACTTACAATAAAGGTTTTTTCACCTCTAAGAATGATAAGGCTCTATCAATCTGAATATACATTTGGTGGGTACACTATCAAGATTCCATAATGCTAGCTATAAAAATAACATAGCTTCTCTGGGAAATAATTTACCACATGATCAAGGTGAAAAATTCAGATATATCATTTATACTGATTTCTTTGATTTCTAGAACTTGTTCTGCAGGGCACTTATGTACATAGAAATTCTAAGTGAAAAAGGCTTCCCATTCCAGGACTGTTCATCTGCTTGTTGGTATGTTTGAGGAGATGATGGGGGAAGTCCTTCTGTCTATGTGTTGCTTTTATTGGTTAATGAATAAAGAAGCTTCTTTGGCCTGTGATAGGGCAGAGTAGAGCTAGGTGGGGAAACTAAACTTCTCACACCAGCACTGTTTGTCTGTTTGTTAGTATGTTTGGGGGTATTTTTGTTTATTTATCAAGACAAAGTCTTCCCCAGACTGTCCTCAAATTCATGAACTTCTTGCTTCCAGCTCCTGAAGGCTTATGCTCCGTATGTGTGCCGCCACACACAGCTCAGCATACTTTTAAGATAAAACACTGGAAAGAAATTAATATCCTTTACTGGAGAATATGGTAATAATGTAAGGTTGATGTGAAAGGTTTCTCAATATATATTCTTTAACAAAAGCATTGTGTGAAGAATCATGATTATAAGCTATTATTTGTCTAAGGATAGGAGAGTGCATTATATACTCAGGTCTACATATCTGTAAAGCTAAGCAATGAAATTATTATCATTTCCTTGGAGAGATTAATCAGTGACCAAGTAATAGAGATGGGGCAAAAACTTTATTCACAGAATAGTGGTTCTTAAGCTTCCTAATGCCGTGACCTTTTAACACAGTTCCTCATGTGGTGGTGACCCCCAGCCATAAAACTATTCCCATTGCTACTTCATAACTGAAATTTTTCTACCTGTGAAAGGGTCATTTGACCCCCTAGAGAGGTCACACCCCACAGGTTGTGAACTACTGCCCCATAGAAAATCAAGTGCCTTCCTTACCTTTGATGAACTTAAGGTCCCATTCCATGCTAAAACTTTAGACTTGTGCTGTTCAAAACTGTGGATATTTAAATTTGAATCTCAGTTTAACTTTGTAAAAAAATATCAGCTTAAATTTTCTTGTCTCAGCTTCATCAGGCACATTCCATGATGGTTACATAGGATCGGGGATACGCATCAGGTAAAAGGGACGTAGAACAGTTCAGCAAAGGAATACCACTGTACAGTGCCGTTCTTGATTCTCCAGAGTGAAAGAATTTAATATACAGCACTATTTGATACAAGAGTTTTAACACAGAAGGGAAGGGCATCTGACCTCTTCTCTGTACATGTTTATATTTATAAATGTGTTTTAAATGCTATCAAGGACAAAGTAAATGGGAGAAATGCTATTAAAAAGTAACACGCAGCCGAAGGGGTTTGTGAAGGGATGGCCACAAGCTAGGCCAACTGATTTTGATGAATCTGAATCCACTTATGGACTCACCTGGGCCTAATAATCCAAGCTGTGAAATCACATTATTATCCATCATTATTATCTCTGAAACAGCAAATACCTTCTAGAGTGTAGCCACTTCCTGTTCCCTTTTAGCTCACTGGATGCAATGAGGCTGAACATTAATGTTAGTCTAGGACACGGGTCCACTACGTACCCACTGACTAGCTAACAAGCAAGCTCATCTTCAAAGGCTGCTCTTTTCTGACTCAGTGCTAGAGACTGTGTTCTATTTTTACATAAGCAATGAGCATTAGTAGAGGTCCCCAGAGCTAGGCAAATAGTCTAATTTCAGATTCTGCTGTTTATTAGCTGTGCTACTTCTCAAGTTATGTAGTCGCCATAATACTTTACAAAACATGTTCATAATTCCTGTTTCACAACTTGGTGGGAAATGCAAGTATATGCCAAGGATTCTGAACATCAGCATCCAAGAAGCACTGATTAAATGTTGCCAAAAATAACCCTACTTCCTTATATATATTTTAAGAAGTTCATCTAGGAGCTAAAAGGGATGCTTCAGGGATTAAGAGGACAGGCTTCTCTTTCACAAGACCCAGGTTTGATTCTTACCACCCACGTGTCTGCTCATCATTATTTGTAACTCCAGTTCCAGGAAATCTAACACCCTACTCTGAACTTTATGAGCACCAAGCAAACAAACACATGACACACAGACATACATGCAGGTAAAAGATCATCCACATACAAGTTTTTTGGAAAAGTTTCATCTGACCTTCATGGAGTCAATACCTAATTATCAATGATACTCTATTATTAATAGACACTAGCTACAGATGTTTTACAACGTTGAGATCTGTGCTGCCCTGAATAGTGTCATTTTCTAGGTGAAGAAGAAAACATGTGCTAAAATGTTAGGTTTGCAGATACATAGGCCTGGAACACAACACAGTCCAGGAACGGATCTGGCACAAACAGTGGCAGTGGAGAGCCAACACTAGAACTAGTGGACCTATGCACTTTCTGTTGATGGTTTACATGTGATATGCAGCGTTTTCAACAGATTAGTTGCTTGCTTTAGGCCAGAAGACTGAATGTTCCCCCCACCATCGAACACACACTCACACTCACACACACACACACTCACACACCTTTTCATTCTTGCCATTTTTCATTAAAACAAAACCCAGGGAGAATGCATGAACACATGCATGTGAGTATGTGTGTGACTGTGTATGACTCCCCCCTAGAGGGGGGAGGAAATGAAAGGGGGAAAGGGGAGGAGGAAAGGTAAAGGGGGAGGAGAGAGGGGAGGGAGACTGATTTTTCTCCTTCCAACTCTTTAAATCACTGAAAGCTTGACCAAGTCAGATTTACCACACAGACCTGCTGTTTAGCTCACTGGCATCCTTCAGCGGGAGGTGGCACACAGCAAAGTTGCCAAGAACTCATGAGTAGCATTATCAACAGGACGAGTTTAAAAGTCATACTTGTTCATGGCACCTCCCATCATGGCACTTACTAAAAACAGGCAACAGCTTTGAAATCGGCTCAGGTTCAAGAAGACACCTGCAAGCCAGCCCTGGAGGGCTTACTTTGACCTGAGCCAAATTGAATCATGCTGGTTGAAAAACTTCTCCCCTTACAGCTTGCCAAAATGCTCAGCATTCACGCTGTTTGGAAACTCTTTGCCTTGAAGCAATAGAAAAACTTCTATCCCAGCAAAGCCAACCCACTTAGACATAGTGTGGAATGGGTAAAGAGGCATTTTAACTTGTGTATATATGTTGTAAAAAATAATCTTGTTTATTAAAGTATCAATACACATATTTAATATACCTGATCTTAGACACACCTTTACTCTCTTCTTTTCCCTTCCCATTTCCGTTGGTCCCCATCTTCTTCCCAAATAGTCACCCTTCTACTGTCATGTCTCTTTAAAATATGTGGGTTCCATATAGGAGATAAAATATGATGATTTTTTTAAATCAGGCTGGAGTATTTCACTTAACACAGTGAAATAATTATTCCATCCGTTTTCTTTAAAATGACATAACTTCTTCACGCTTCATTAAATTTTCATTTTGTGTATATGCTATGACATGCACATGGAGGGAAGCACAGGCACACACACAGCACTTCCTTTATCCATTAAATTTCTCACCAATGGACACAGAACTGAATTATATTTTGGCTATGGTAAGTATGAAGAATTATACAGCTACATGAGATTATAAGTAGTACTCATGAAAGATTGAGCTAATCAAAGTAGCACACGGAGGCATGCTGCATAGCAACAGACACTGAAGAGCTCCAAGGAACCTGTTCCATGAATGCATGATAAATTCGCCTAACAATAATTCCTTCATTTCAGTTTTCATTTTAATAAGAATGTACTGCATAAATTCTCCCATCCTCAAGGAACCCGGTCTGTATTAGGCCACCCATAGAGCAGTTCCATGAAGGAACCCACACTTCTGCATCTGTATTTATTTTGGAAACTAGAAATACGTTCCTTTCAGAAATTATAATCCTTGCAGAACATGAAAGGATCCAGGTTACAATTTTCCCTAAGGATCCCATGTGAAAGGTAGGAGTTTCTACCGAAGGGTGATTCCTGACAAAGCAAGCTAAAAAATGATGGTCAAGTAACCAACAGAGAAGGAACCCTAAGCTTTGCTGAGCCAAGTGCATGTATCTGTTGAGTACATGTATCTGTACCCAGCCTACATATAAGCAACTAACTCACATTTTTAATTAAAAAAAAATCATCCCATCTTCCTTATCATCAAAAATCTCCCTTCCTAGGATGGTCCTTTATCAAGCAATTCTTCTAATACTACACTAATCTCTCTGTGAGTAGTCAGCCCCTAAAGGTAGATGGGGGATGAACTTCGCTGGGGATTTTAGCCTTTGTTAGAGGTTATTGATATGCTGTGGCTTTACAAAGATCGTTTCATATACATATGTGTGTGTGTGTATAATTTATTTACTTTTATTTTATGTACATTGGTGTTTTGCCTGTATGTATGTGTGAGGATGTCAGATCTTGGAGTTATTGACAGTTGCTAGCAGCCATGCAGGTGCTGGGAATTAAACCCGGGTCCTCTGGAAGAGCAGTCGGTACTCTTAACCTCTGAGCCATCTCTCTAGCCCATAAAGATAGTGTCTATGGTTGGTAACTTATTCTTAAAACCATACGACTCTTGGGTTCTAACTTACAAAGAATGCCATTCAGAAAAGGATCTTTTCTAAATATATGTAAGAGAAAAACTGATCCCGAGGTAAAGTTCACAAAGTGGCCTGGGAAATTGTGATTTCGAAAGAAGGGTTATAAAAACAATAGGAAGCTTCAACTGACTTGTTCACCTGTGGGGCAAAGCCGAGGCTTCGCTGTAAGATGAGAGCCAATTCAAAGGTCTCTCCACTGTGCACATTAAAATTTTTGCTCAGCC
>NC_022032.1:8894999-8896150 GCF_000317375.1 Microtus ochrogaster
AAGAGACGGAGATCTTTAATAAATAAATAAATTTTTGCTCAGGAAAGTAGTAACAAAGTTGAGAAACAGATGAAGGAAAACCTAACAATAGTCATAAATGACAATTAGTCTTTGTCACCAGGATCAGAATCTCGAACTTTCAAGGGCACTGCCATATTCTACCCTGGCATGCTAATGAATTCACAGCAAAATCTCCCTTATAAAATGGCTTAAACCTTTAAGCACAGTTGGATATTCAGTGAATCACATTTGATGATCTATGGTGATTCTAGCCCAGGGTTGTTTCCTTGTCCGGAATCTAAACATTGGGATTGTTTGAGCAGAGCCTTTCAGTTAGGGCTGTCCTGATGGTTGTTCACCAGGCAGACAGGTATGGATTAAAGTAGACTGTAGACAAGGAAGGGGCAGGTGCCTTGCAAGACAATAACAGCAGATTCAAAATATGGCCATTGTCATCCTAAGCAAATGATCTCTTTTGAAGAATGTAGGTGGCCTCTTGATGACTTCCTCACTATTGCAAGTGTTTGAATAGAGACCATGAAATGGGAACAGCATGAATAAAGCTGATGTTAAAACTTTGCAAACCTTTTAGAAGAACCAATTCTTTTATAGAGAAGCCTAAAATTAACTGTCGTCAGTTCCAGATGTTTCTGCCTGTCTTTAGCAAACAATGTTTCACACACCATGACTGTTAGAATGATAAACCAACTGCTCCTTAGAAATCCTCTAATTGCCTCACATCTGTCCCACACAGAACCCTTCAAGGCTATGTGATATTCTGGATGTCACATCCAGCTATATGTTCTATAACTGCTCCCAGAATCTCAAGAATAGTATGCATGTGACATGCCATTAAAAATTAAAAAGTCTGTGGAGAACATCTGATAGGTTTTGGTGGTCTTGTATTAGTTCTTTTCTCTTCATAAGGATACTCAGATTGTCACTGACACATCCCCTTCTCCAGATGGTCTTTTAGGAAAACTGATTTTATCTCTGGTAGTAAAGAAGATGTGAGAGCCGGGCGGTGGTGGCACAAGCCTGTAATCCCAGCACTTGGGAGGCAGAGACAGGCGGATCTCTGTGAGTTCGAGGCCAGCCTGGTCTACCAAGGGAGTTCCAGGACAGGCTCCAAAGCTACAGAGAAACCCTGT
>NC_022032.1:8897810-8912245 GCF_000317375.1 Microtus ochrogaster
TTCATATCTCTGCCTATAGATTAGTCTATCTCTCAGACATCATCACAGAAGTTTCTTTGTGCTGTGGTCTGTGGTTAAAATAGATGCTTACAACTTGTCAGTGTGGAGAGAATAGGTGTGGATGGAATGGGGGGCTTCAAGTGAGACATTTATAACACATCTTCTCAGCAGCCATCTGGAGAGAGGGGGCAGATAAACTGTAAGAGCCAGAGGTTGGGACAAACCAAAGCAAAACAATGTCTGCTTGTTATCACAGAACCCACTCCATCACACAAGCTGACAGCATCATCACACACCACAGGACCACTTCACCACACAAACTCTCAGCATCATCACACATCACAGGACCACTTCATCACACAAACTGACAGCACCATCACACATCATAGGACCACTTCATCACAAACTCTTAGCATCATCACACATCACAGGACCACTATATCACAAAATTCACAGCAGTGCTGGTTGTCTGCACAAGACCTACACAAGATGAAGCCAAACAGCATTCCTGCGAGGAAGAGGAAGTGATACACCACCCTCAAACCCTAGTTGAGTAACTATTGACAATGATGAATTCTGGGAAGGAAGAAATTTTAAAGGTATAGCTGGAACTACCTCACTAGGTCCAGTGGATGCCCTCAACCCATGAGTTTCTTTTGGCTTAGTGGTTTATGGTAGAAAAATAAAAAAAAAAAAGACATGAAACTGGAAGTTAAGGGGAGGGGCTGGGCCTTGGGGGTGTTAAGGGGAGAAATGGAAACTAAATATAAACAGAATACATTATACAAACATACACACACATACATGCATATATATGGTGAGGGGATGGAGAGATGACTCAACAGTTAAAAACACTTGCTGCTCTTCCCAAGGACTTGAGTTCAGTACATAAAATCAATGTTAGGCAACTAACTCCATCTTTAGGGGATCTGATACCATCATCTGGCCTCTGCAGGGACAAACACACATTCACACTTACATGGCATAAACATACACACACACACAAACACACACACATTCTTGATAAATCTTATTTTTCCTGGAAAGCTTTTCTTGTTTCCTATATCAGGACAGTTTAGCTGAGATGCATAGTTAGAAATTCACAGATAGACCAGGAGGCCCCATGTCCTTTGGGCTCCCCAGTGGTAATAAGTAGTTCTGCATGATTTGTCACTTGGTTTGATGGCAGTAAGTATTTATTAAAGAATTATCGGAATACACTGGCATGTATTGAAAAAAACATAAAGAATAAATTCTACTTTCTGGTTGAAACTGAAATTCATCCCCCAGATTGCGGAGCCAGACACTGATTCTAAGAATCTATGGTGCTGGGAAGAGGTGTTGGGCAAACTAGCTCTGTGCATATGAACTACAGAGATTGACCAGCAGAAAACAAGGCCAAAAGAGTGAAAAGAAAATGGTAAGGAGGTATGACACATGGAGGGGTAGAGTGGACAACACAGGCAACAGCTACACCAACTACATAATGCCCGGCGTGTCCCTGACCTGTTGTTTTGCTTTCTACTGCAGCAGCTGAACTGTTGGAGAAATCACAGTGGTGTTTATGGAAGGGAAGCCATCTGGAAACACAATCAGAGACCTGAGCCTCAGGGGATTATTGGGCCCAACTGAGCATGAAGGGAACATTTGTGCCCAGAGCTCTTCGGGTCTGTCATGACCTTACTTCCATGCAGATGTAATTTTGAACTTTTGGGAAAACTAAACCAGCTACAGTCATTTCCATGGGCCCTAACGTAGACATGGTCCATCCAAGAACAGGAACTATCTGGAGACAGGTAGCAGAACAGCCAAGAGCTAGGATCATTTCTTGGGTTATTTCCCTAAGACAAATACATCACCTACTGACAGAAATAGCTTCCTCACGGGAATTTTATGTGAGGAACTCACACAATGCACCATGTCATAAAGACACTTCATACATGGTATGATTCTAAAAGTGAAACCATATTGAAAAGACCTGTGCGTCTCTTCTCAAACAGTTGACAGATCACCAACTTTGAATCTCCCTGGCCTTACCAGATCCATGACAACAAACTTGGTGAAAGGAGCCTTCACAGGTTCCATTCATTCTGTGCTCCAATGAATTGTAGATTTTCCAGTTTTCAAAATCCAATTTCCTGCTGGACACAGACAGATTCCTTTGAGACATCTTCTCATCTCTTTAAGCAATGAACTAAGACTATTAGACTGGCTGAATTCTACAGGGTAAGCCGACATCCTTAGTGGCTAAAATTGTCTGCCAGCCTATGCAGAAAGGTTCCCACAGCTGACCACAAACACTGCCCCATTGCTTTGGAAATGATCACACAATGTGTTTAATGAAATAACGAAAGCCAATTTTCTAAAATTCAACCAATCATATAAAATAAAAAGATCCATGTGAAATAAAGATGAGAGCAGACATAGGTTTTTCTATTTTTGTTTATCAAAGTCTTACAAGAAGGGAGAGTCGAGATTTAACAAAGAAAGGTTGATAGATGATCATCGCACCTTCTTAATTATTTGTCCTCTAAAAATCAAGCTACCTAGACTCAGCATGATATGGTAACATGCATGCTTGAGCCCACTGCTGTATTTAGCTTGTCCAACTGATTGCACAAAAGTCCTACTAATTCTCCATCAATTAAATTTAACTACAAGTTCCACATTATTTTGCAGAGAAAGAATAGGGTTGCCACACTAAAGGAAAGAGCATCAAGTCCCATTTTTTTTCCAGAGGACCTTGTGAAGGGTCTCACTGAAATGACAATTACTCATGGCAAATCCCCTACAAATAGAAAGAAAATGATGCAAACGCTGAAGGAAACTATCCTGCACTTATTTCTAGGTAGATTATCCACAACACTAAAACAATTGTCTGCGGAATTGCCTTACTTTATTAGCAAGATAGTCCGATTTTAAAAAAGCAATTAGCTCAACAGAACTTGAAAAGTCTCATTTTCTTTTGTGGTCCTTGAAACCAGAAGAACCAAAAATACAATTCCTAGGAGTCCAGAAAATAGCCAGTAAACCCACAAGCCCAAGGTACCCACCCACGTGTCCTTAGCCTAGTTTTTCGATCACTATTTGCTATAGAGCCATGAACAATTTCCCTTTTAGTGGGTTTCTAAAACAATCAAATTAAGAGAGCACACCAATTAGCATCGCGCTGAGAGCATCATGAAACTAAAACAAAACCAACTTAAGCAACATCATAGAACTACAATCTCTCCCATATGAAAACTAATCCAGAAAGATGCAGTATGGGGCTAAAATGGGACCTGCTCATCATCATAAGCCCTTTCCACTCTCTTCAATCACAAGCAAGCGCTGCCTTCCATTTGCCGGGTCACCTTGCGACTCAGGACAGTGATTGAGACTCCATCTACTAGGTGCAGGACTATAGCGAGTCAGAAAGAGGGTAAGGTGTAAGGTAAATTCCAGCCCTCGCAGGCAAATCTTCTCCCTTGGGAGACTTCCCAGTAATTTCACACTAAATCGTATTTACATCTCATTGAATGGAGTCTTATGGTTTCACCTAGCTACCTAGGTATCACTTTTCATCCCAGATGGCCATGTGCACAGCTTAAAAATAGGATGCCATCTCTAGGGAAAATATATAGTGTGAGGGTTACAAGAGTGAACCAGTATTCCAGGACTGGGTATGACAGAGCAACACTCCTTTTTCTCTCTAATTCTCCTGCCCTCTCTCTCCCTCTCCTCTCTCTCTTTCCCTCCACTTTCCTCTCTCCCTCTCCTTCACTCTTTCTCCTGCCCTCTGTCTGCTCTGCTCCCCTCTCCTTTTCTGTCTCTGTGCTTCTTATAACAACTTCTTTCTCTGTCTCTTTTATCTTTGACAGTCTGCTAACATTTCTGTGCCTTGACCTCTTGACTCCAAAGGTGGAAACAATAAGAACTCTGCCCTCAAGCTACTGTGAAGGTAAGCCGGTGAATATTGTGGCATAAACCAATAAACCATTTTTAATCTCCCTGATCAACTCTTCTCTTTTGAGATCATTTTTCCTTCTTTCTAAAACTATCAGCCAGCAGAACATAAATATGAAACACCAAATTCTACATAGCACTGAAAATGAGTATTTATTGTATATATTAATCATTTGCCTTTCTGTTATTAATATTTAAGGCAGGCAATTCTTTTCTTACATGCTTACATTCACTTTGAAAATAATGAACACAGTCACAATAAAACTGAATGTAATACTTTTTGCATTTTATAATAAGCAAATGTTTCTTTTTCTTGAAACATTATTCATGTGCAGTAGAAGAGGATTTCCAAAACAAATTAGGCCTCCCAAGTTTTGCATGTGGTGTGTCATGTGTGCCTGAAGAAAATCACTGCCAAAGAGCAAATGGCTAATCCAAATACATAGGGACGTCCTTTTCTTCTTCTTATCTAGGACTTTTTTTGCTAAGTACTTGTTAACAAAGCAGCAAGTTGTAAATTAAACATGGAGCAGCAAATACATTTAACCAGCACTTTAAAAATACCTAAGGCGATTCAGGCAATAAAATAGGTGGGATTGCATCATGTCTGTTCTTTCAGACTGCGAGGATTTACTTATCTTAGCCTACTTAGAGGTGGTTTCTCCCAGAATTCTGGAGAAACAGGGATGCAGGTCCTCCTTCTTTAGGTGTCCAAAGTCACTATTCCTACTTAGGTTCAAAAACAGAAGGGAAATGGCTAACAGGTGACAATTGTGCACTAAGACCACACTGGTGTCCTATGGGAACCAACATCTTGGGCCCATATAAATAGATGTGTTCCTCGAAAGATGTGCCTCTTCTGGGTTGTATGGAATTTAGTTCTTTCTTTGCTGACCCTTTGTTCCCCAATTTATAAAACAATGATAGCCATCACATAAAACTCCTGTGAATGTAAATAAAACATGATAGAAATCCCTAAGCCAGAGTTATGTTTTTTTTCTTTTTATCCACAGAAAAGTATAATAGTGACACAGACTTGCCACGGTTTTCTAAGTATTAGGATACTTTGTTTGGCTGTGTTACTTTATCATGAATAAAGGTGTTTCCTTACATTCAAAAGCACGTGACAAAATTTGCTATAAGTTTAGCATTTCTCAGCACATTTTTAGTTACTGCATTGATCTTAGCAGGTGCAGTATACAACACAAAACACAATAGTGGTTGCTGGGAGGGATAGTGCATGTCTTTAATTCCGGCACTTGGGATGCAGAGGCAGGCAGATCTCTGACTTCAAAACCAGCCTGGTCTACCAAGTGAATTCTTAGACAGCCAGAGTTACATAGAGAAAACCTGTCTCAAAAACATAAACAACAACAACAACAACAACAACAAAATAACTGAACTAGCGAGGGATTCCTTTAACAAACCAACTATCAACAAAAATCCCATAAAAGGAATCAGTGTACCATGCAGGCTGCCATCGAGCTATAGTTCATGTGATGTAAGTGTAACTGTATTGAATTTACAATAAGTCAAATGCGATACTGCTTAAACCTCTAACCAAATTTTGCCTGATTTGGGGGTAGTATTAGCAGTGAATTGCCTGATGCCTATAGACTGTTAATTAAGGTGGGAATCAGTACAGTCTATTGATTTAAGACACTCCGCCACACATCCTTCTCCTGTTGACTGTGTATCGATGATGCTGTCAGTCAGAAGGTGTTAGAGCTGGCAAACCAGAGGAAGCAGCAGCACTGCAGCAGGTGTCAGCAGTCACCCTGAAAACATCCCTGTTCATAATTCTTGGGGATGGCCCCACCTCTCTTGAGTGTCAGGAACTCTATATGCATTTGTTCTTGTATCTCTTCTGCAGTTTTTTACTTTGAAATGTCAGGGCTAATATTTATAGCACATAAATTCATAAACCCCAACTCCTTCTTTGGGCTTCTTGAATTCCAAGGAAAATATTGACAATAAAACCCTGCCTGAAAGTGCTTCTAAAAATAAGCTTCATAAAATTCTTATGCCATTGTTATCTGTCTCCCGAGACTACTTCTATTTGCCAAACAAGACACCTTCGTCCACCAGCGCAGCGTATAAAATTGAAGGTGATACTTCCAAAAGGGAAGCATAGCAACAAGGATTTCAGAACCCGAGACTTATGCGTGGCTCCTACATTAACCTATGAAGTCCTATCTGTGAGGCCGGAGTCTAGCTTCTGCATCGAATATCAACCTATTGCATAAAACTAACAGACGTAGTGTGTAAACAAACACTCCAAAGAGATCAAGTAGAGAAGCTGCCATGACATTGCTGTGGGCCAATAGACACTGGTCCTCCCTGGGGAAGAAATCTATTTCCTCAACCTGAAGATGTCAGGTTTGGCTGCTTGACTTGCGTGAATCACTGGAATACGAGCATTGAGAGGCACATGTCGCTGCTTGGTGGAGGCTTTAGGAGCCACTACGGTGTCCACTGTTCTTTCTGTAGTGAGTGAAGAATTGCTTCAAGCAGAGGCTGCAGTAGCATGCTGGAACCTCATGGTGAAGCTAACAGAAACGGAACATGCAAGAAATTCCATTTGCATAGGACACTGATGCCAAGAACATGTGTCACCAGAGCCTTGCCTCATGAAACCTATATGTCACTATAGGAGAATGATATCTTAGTCAATATCTCAAGTCCTGATTGATATCCCATTATGTCTATGGCCTTAAGATGGCTCTCAACCTCACTGAACCTTCATTTGGAAAATAAAGATATAGTATACCAGTTTTCTCACAAGGATCCAGTGAGGCACATTGTTAAAAGAACTCAGACTAAGACCTGGTTTTGTTAGAGCTCAAGCTAGAACCAGCTGTGATGGCACACATTGGTAATTTCAGTACTCGGGAGGAAGAAGCAGGAGGATAGTGAGTTCAAGGCCCACCTGGGCCTTTTAGTGAGCTCCTGTCTCAAAACAGAAAGTCAAAAGAGGGATAGAGATATAGGAAGGTGGCAGAGCATTGTGAGGCTCAAGTCTTAACCCCCTATACTGCCAACAATTAGGCAGTTCGAGAAATGGGGCTCAAAAAGAGACACAGCTCTGGGGTACTAAATCTGTCTGATATCCAAAGGATTAGGATGCAAACGACCCAAAATGTTTCGTTTCTATTAGCATTAGGTTTGGAAGCCAGAGCATAATTATTTAGCCCTCTTCTCCTACTACAGAAATCCAGAGGTTTAGAGCTACATGGGGTGGTAGCAATTTTCTTCTACAGAAGCACTGTATTTCTCAATTGCCAATGTTGTCTTCTGTACCTAGATTTTCCTTTTTACACAGATACATTGATGCTATAACTGAACTTGATTTGGTGAGTTCACGGAACTCTCCTTCCTTCCTAAAACCCTTCAATTTCTCTTCTGAATCTTGGCATACAGAGGATGATCTTCCTGTTACATCAAGAGCAGACAGAGAGAGGTAACCTTGACTACGAACCACTCGAATCACAACCTGTAAGTTAACATATCGTCAGATACTCTCACAAATAATAAAAACTATTTTATTATAAAGATATTTGGGATTCTCCCTTAGCCTGTTTTGTGCTGCATTTAAAGCAGAGCACTGACTAGGAAATTTAGAGAGATACAAGTTGCTCATCATTGAAGACTGGAATTCCAACATCAAGACACAAGCATCTCCTCATCTCAACATTATATGGAAAAAGTCGAAGGGTGACAGCGGGCAAATGCCTGAACCTGTAACCTCAAGGCCCATGCAACTAACATTAATTCAACCATGAAGGTGAAACTCTTATAGCTAAAACCCCTCACATTGGGTCCTCCCTTTCAATAATAACTTATTGGAGATTAAGTGTCTAACACATGCTTTGGAGTACAAATTCAAACCACAGAAAGATAAAGAAATGGGAATATAATGATTATGATTTATTTTTGCACACTTTCCTCAAATGTTCTGCTAAGTTAAATCCTACCCATGGCAACTGAAGTGAAGGCAAATGTTGCAGACAACACATTTTTATAAAGAAAAAATGTCTGAAAACATATGAGCAGTTTTCAGTTCAAGATTCGTGTCCACTGGAGATTTGAAAGAATACATTGTTCTCTGAATCTGACTTAAGTCTGCTAAAAACACCTCCTATCTGTGAATGAAATGGAGTTTCCACTTGATCAAAGACACACAAGCATTGCACAATTGCACCATTTGTAAAAAGACAAGAGGAAAACGTTTCTGAAAACTCAGAATCAATATAAACGGGCAGTGGGAAACAAGACAGCACACATGAGGCAGGTTCCTAGTCTTGGATAAACTTCAGAACATTCTCACAACCCATTTTTATAATCATCCCTTTGACACTATAAAGACTTTAGGGAAAGTGAAAACTCATGCTTCTGGTTTCTCTCAAACGCACAAAAAATGGTGCAAGCAAGGAGTATTTTCTTTTCTTTTTCTTCTTCTCCATTATGACCAGACTCAGTGGCTCATGCTTGTCCCCCATAGCCCAAAAAGCATTGCATTTTTTCTGGAGGCAGAGAATCAGGCAAATACTAAGAACTAAAACCACTCCAGGCAGAAGTTTGGAAAACTGTTTAAAAGATTGAACTGAGCTTGGTGGCATAATTCTATAACCCCAACATGCAAGAGGCTGAGGCACATAGATTACCATAAATGTTGGACCTTTGTGCGCTACAGAAAAAGAACCGGCCTCAGAAACAAAACAGGAGTAAAACAGTTAAGCATTAAAACTACTCTAAAAGAAATTGATGTGTACTATACTTTAACCTCGGGGTCTCTTATGTGCCTGTAACTCAATAGTTCTTAACCTGTGGGTTGTGACCCGATTGGGGGCGGGGGTGTCAAATGATCTTTCACAGAGTTCATATAAGACTACTGGAAAACACAGATATTTACATTATGATTCATAACTGTAGTAGCAATGAAAATAATTTTATGGTTAGGGGTCACCACAAAATGAGGAAGTATATTAAAAGGTCACAGCATTGGGAAGGTTGAGAACCACTACTACTAGGAATATGGTAACCAAAACAAAAAACAACAACAAAAAAATACCATAGCTTGAACTCTACTTCCTTAGGAGAATTCTAAGAGTCTTAGAGGGCCTTTCTCAAATCAGTAGTCAAGGGACTAATAGGAAATGCAAACTTAGTTGAAATTAGAATCATTTTGTTTCTAGAGAAAATGACATTTGAGCTGTTCACTTAATTTGCTTTGTTTGTTTTCTTAAGACCATTACCTGGAGGAGGATAATTGGTCCTTGAATAGGATGAGGCTCCTAAATCATAATTCACCATTAGTACTAACAAGCCTTTGAGGTCTGCCAAACTCAGAATCTAGTAACTGTATAAAAGATTGAAAATATGGCTTTGGGGGGGCCTGGGCAGTTTGGATGCTCAACTTACTAAACCTGGATGGAGGTGGGCGATCCTTGGACTTCCCACAGGTCAGGGAACCCTGATGGCTCTTCAAGCTGATGAGGGAGAGGGACTTGATCGGGGGAGGGAGAGGGAAATGGGAGGCGGTGGCGGGGAGGAGGCAGAAATCCTCAATAAATAAATAAATTTAAAAAAAAGAAAATATGAATAATTTTCAAGCTTTTTGCCAAGAAGCTTTGCTTGGGAGGAAGGATTTGGGATATACCAAATAATGTACATAAGTAAAAATTGCCTAATATGGGCACTATTTTAAATATAAAACACAGGAAACATACTAAAAAACTGAAGTGTGAGCCAAGATGCATCCTTGACTTCTTATTATGTACACAATTTAGATGTCCAGCTGCTTCTCTGTAAGATATTTTCATAAATAACTGGTAGATTCTTTTTCTACTTAAATCACCAAAGAATTCTAAACATTTAAAAATATCTTCAGACTATGCAATGGGATATAAAATGTTTAAACATTGTTTTCTTGGCCATCAGGTACACAAGACCACAAGAGCTAATTTGATAGAAGAAAACAAAATATAAGCCTTCTTTGAAAATGAATCACAGCATCAAATCATTCCAAATTTAAACTCGGGGTTCTTTCCCTTTTTTCCCCCCATACTTTTTGGGAGAAGAGATGAACCTGGTAGTTCCTTTAAAATGAATTCTTGTTGTATATGGAATTTAGGTGTTTTTGTAAGATACACAGACGAGCTTAGCAGGTCCTTTACAACGGGCAAAACCCATAGCTGTTCAGTGATATCAGTTCTTCCTCCAGCAAACAGTCTTTCAGCCAAATGTACAAGAGGAAAACTGGGTCACTCAAACAGATCAAAAGTGCCGAGTGACTGCTCTCTGTGCATCTCTGGGGGACATACCTCCAAGAACAGGATTTACAATCGAGATGTACTCATCAATACTCACAAAAGGAATTTCAAGAGGCAAGACTGATTTTCAAGTCAATGAGCTTCCAAAAACATAAAATTTTCACATTTTCATATAATTTTAAAATACAGCTTTCATTGACAGAGTGCTTAGTGTTTAGTGTTGGGAAAGTCCTTCATTTTTTACCACATGCTGAGGTGAGAAGTTTAAACAGTGCATGGAGATAACAACAGAAAAGGGAATGGTCCTAGCCCTAACACATCACCCACTGGATTTTTTTTTTTTTAGTGAAAAATGCATATCTAGTTTCTCACTCATCTCGTGTGTATCCAATTTAGATGCAAATACTTTCCATATTCTCTGTGTTTGGTCTAAGAATAAGTATATGTAAGATACTTAGTGGCCCCTTCAGTGGGTGCCGTTCAAGCATGTCAGGTACCAGAAGAAAGGAAAGGAGAGAGCATAGCCTCTGATCCTCGCTCAGCCCTGTGAAATGCTCCAGTCCAGCCACTGACCTGCTACCCCTTCATGGCGAGGTCAATGCCTAGCACTCTCTGTCACACAGCCCGGTGAGACTGCAGAAAAGAAAGGGATAGGAGTCGTGGCCCAGTGAGAGCATTCTGAAGCACAAGCAGAGCGTTCCTAAGCACACCAATGCAGAATGTTTCCTTACGGCTGTTTTCATTCAATATTTGCCAAGTTCTTGGGGCCTAGGGGAAGCTCTGTCCATTTGGGAAGAAACTATTCAAGAGCTACCAAAAAATATGAACTAATCACTTCATGAGATATTCTTAATGAATTATTTCTATGTTTGTTTTTTATATTTGAGAAAAAAACTATTTAAAACATATGTACTCTATATCACGTACCTTTGGGAATATAGTACATATACCATCTGATTCAACCAGCCTATGAATAAAAATAAACTTTTATAGATGTCGAGAAGAATGTCACCGAGACACTTAGGGAGCTTTGTGTTTTGGGCAGAAGAGTCAATGACATTCATGTGACATTTCCTTTAATGATATCCCAGAAGAATAATGCCAGCCTTGGAGACAGTAGAGCCTGAGATCTGCATTTCAGTCGTCACTCTGCCCCTAATTGGCTCACCTAATATGAGGAAGCACACACATAGTCACATGTGCACACACACAGAGAGTCACGTGTGCATACATACACAGTCACATGTGCATACACACACATAGTCACATGTGCATACACACAGAGAGTCACGTGTGCATACACACACAGTCACATGTGCATACGCACACACATTTTGGGGCACGTGACAATTTTAATATTTAGTGGCTTGGTTCACAAAACAAGCATTCAAAGAAATAATATATTCCCTGTTATTTGTTAATATTTAGGGAATGTTTATATAAAAATATCAAGACATCTTAATCATTATTTGTTACAATATGGAAATTCATTGACTCTAAGTTCCTTAAAATGTTAGGAGATTTTCTACTTCTTTAAATTTATTGACCTAGGGGAAGAAATGAAGAAGAGACTTCAAGTAATGACTTAAGGATCCAAATAATATCCCCACTGGAGTATGGTAACTTGAGTATGAGTTAGGATCAACATAGTAGACCCACGTGGGAAGACAAGGAAAAGAGAAAAGTCCCAGAGAATACTGATCAGGGCTGTAGGCAAGTGATCCCTAACATCTGTGATACCTTTTGGGTCTGCGATCAGATATCCATATGTAAACTTGAGTAAGGAGAACGTTATCATAGATAAAAAGAGATGGATTTTGTTTGTCTGACATAAACTGCCAAACACCTTGGCTTCAAACATAACATGAAGTGGCATCAGAATCAAGTCTGGAAGCAGAGTAGATACAGATAGATGGTTCCGCCATTAAACATCACAACTGTAATTTGATTCACAACATGAGCGATGACTTGAATAGAAATTCCTCCAAAGGAAGTATGATTATCCAATAACTACTTGAAGAACAGTTTCAACTTCATTAATCTTAAGAAAATGAAATATCAAGCTGGGTGTGGTAGGAAACACCCTTAATCCCAGTTCTAGGGAGACGATGCATACGGAGTCCTGTGAGTTCAAGGCAAGTTGGCTCTATATAATTTCCAAGCCAGGTAGGAAAGAAAATAAAAGGGCAAAGTTGTAAGATACTTAATCTCTCAAAAAATAGCTATAGAAGAGTAAGTATAAGATTGTCTAAAAAAAAAAAAAAACAAAAAAGAAGAGGTTGTACAGGATGAGGAGGACAAGGAGGAGAAGAAGGAGAAGTAGGAGGAGAAAAAAAACAATAAATGTTGAGATTTTGTACCCTTTTATGAGAATATAAAATCACAGTTATTTTGAAAAAATATGGAAATTCCTAGAGGCCATGAATTTGAAAGACAGCAAGTGAGGGTGTATGGGAGGATTCAGAGGGAGGAAAGGGAAGGGTGAAATGATGCAATTGTATTATAATCTCAAAAACTGAAAGTCATTTTTAAAAAGCAGAATTATATTATGCTTTTTAAGCTACAAATGACATTTACCATCTTAATTTGAATTTCTGTGAATATACCAATACATTCAGACCAGTATCTTATTTCTAGATGCCCATGTTCTTAGCAATGTTATTCATAATAGGTAAGAAGGAAGTCCAAAGTACCAGGGATAGATGAAGAAAAATGCCAAAATGGAAAATGCATACACCAGAATATTTTTCTCCATTTAGAAGGCAGGAAATTCTGCAATATGCAACTGCATGAGGATGTTACAATAAGTGAAGCAAAGCTGATATAAAAGGGTAAACAGTGCCTGGTTACAATAACATAAAGTAGTTAAAGAGGTCAAGCTAATATGGTTGTGGTGGCAGACAAGTGACCAGGGACTGAGGGGAGAGCAAATGGATTTACCATTAGGAAGCAGAGTTTCAGCTTTTTAGATAAAAAAGAATTACAGAAACTGGATTAACATCAATGACACGGGCACTTAAAATTAAGATGCTAAATGTCATTTGTAGCTTAAAACATAAAAATGTGTGAAAAACAATACAAAAACCTGCTTCTTTTCACATAGTCTTCAAAAGTATTACATGTATAACAATACGCGAATCCAGGACATCAGCCTTCTCCACAGCAGATGTTAGAAGGAGAATCTGGGAGAAAACAAGCAGAAAAGGATATTTCTAAATATGTCATGAACTGGAGAGATGGCTAGGGTCTTAAAATGTCTGCTGTGTAAGCAACAGGACCAGAGGGTGGATGCCCCTGAAACCCACATAAATGCAGAATAGATGCTGTGTCATGACCATAATTCCAGCCTTAGAAGATGGAAGAGGGATCCCAGATCAAACCAGCTAGTGAAACTAGCTATACCCCTGACTGAGCTCTGAGTTTGATTGAGAGCCCCTGCTTAAATAAATAAGGTAGAAGAAAGATCAAGATGATTCCCCAAATCAGCATCGTGTCTCCACATACACAAGCATACATGCTCATGTGCATATGTGTAGCCCCACAATGCAACACTAAGCACAAACATATACAAAATAATGGAATAAGAAATGAAAACACGAAGGAATAATTTGAAAAAGGAACTTGGATGGAGTGGACCACAGCTAGAGAAGCATGCTGTGTGGAAAAGTAGCATTAACATGCATTTTATTCCATTCAAATTAGCTAAGAAAAGCTGAAGATGCAAGAGGCAAATGGAGCAGAACTCTTTGAGAAGCATGTATACATTGCTAAAACACATAGTATGACTTATTAATTATTAGGGAATATGAACAGTGTGAGCAATTACAACATTGCATGATGATCAAAACGTCACAGTTCTCATTGGACTGACTCTAAGAATTTCCACTGTATACCGTGTGCAAGACTCTACACCAAGACCTTTATCATGTGTCACCTAATTTAGTTCTCCCAATTTTAGTTACAAAATGCCCTCAGACTTCTCAATACTTCTGGTTTGCACCTGAGGAAGTGAAGGCCAGAGAACTCTAGTGACTTCCCCAAGGCTAAGTAGCCAGGGAAGGAGCCCAGCTGCTGAGTTGCAATGTGACTCATGATGCCTATGGGAACCAAGGCCTGGCGTGCTGGACTCCCCTCAGAAGGCGGGAAAGGACGATGCTCTGCAAATGCATCTCTGACATCACGCGCTAAGATTCTTGTAGGGAAAACAAGGTCATGGAT
>NC_022032.1:8914175-8925739 GCF_000317375.1 Microtus ochrogaster
CTCCCTCTCTCTCTCTTTCTTTCTTTGAGACAGGGTTTCTCTGTGTAGCTTTGGAGCCTGTCCTGGAACTCACTCTGTAGACCAGACCAGTCTCAAACTCACAGAGATCTGCCTGCCTCTGACTCCCAAGTACTGAGATTAAAGTATGTGTGCCACCAACACCCAACCCACATCCCTATCTTTCTTTGGGCAAACTTGGAAAACAACAACTTGATGTTGTTTTAATTAAATACATGATTAATATTTTTGGATCTTTTATAAAGATAAGTGTGACTAGAGAAACAGATATTTAAAAACAGAAATTGAGATGTCAATCTCTGGCTGTATCTAGTAAACTACAATAGTAACCAGTGGAGACAGAATTTACACACATACACACTGTTGGCCTTGTACCAAATATTAGAGAATTTTCAAAAATAATCTGTTTTTAAGACATCAATGGCAGGATAAAGGAATTTTTGAAAATAAAATCCTTGAAAGCTAAATGGAAAGGTGCTAACTTAATAAAGAAATAGAAAAAACAAAGCCTAAACGTACACAGACAAAATCTATCAGTGAAGCCAATTTTCTCCTTCAAAAAAATGAATCCAGTTCAAGTTCTCCAAGAGCTAGCTCAGGTTAGTAGGCAAGCAACACGCAGTTCCAATAAACAGTAACCAGCATCTTATGGAAGGACCATGGTGTGAACAGCTGGTAGAGTTGGCTGCCTTCTGCTCTGCCCTTGTTCATTCTCTGACTAGCAGACACACTGTTTGCCACCAGAATAAAGTTCTGAAACCCACTTTCTAAATACAGTTAACCATCTGCCTAGAGAAGGCTCCTAGCCAGAGCGTGGAGTGTGGTTTCAAAAAGCACAAGGCTATTCATGCGATCTCCACAGAGACAAGATGGGAGAAATAAAAAAAAAAAAAAATGAGTGATCAGAATCCAGCATGCAAAAGGAAAAGAAAACCTCAGGCATCTTAAAAAGAGTGTTTTGTGCAACACATAATTCCTATGTCTACATAACAGACACCAAAAAGCACTTTCAGGACAGTTTCTAGGACAGAAGGGGTCAGATCAGCACCTTTGTCAGGTTCTCATGATGGGGGTAGGGTCGAAAGAACAATCTGTATTGATGGCAATAGAAAGCACTGTGCAGTTTTAAAACATAAAGGTGAAAACAGCACTAAAGGGTGATCACTAGATAACAGGCAGCTCTTTTCTGAAAGTATATTTATCATGAGACTCAAGCAAACTGTGAACGCCTAGACTTCTAGAGAAACAGCTATTCATGAAAGAACACAGGAGTACATGCCCATACCCCCCCACCCCCAGCCAGGATACATTTCCCCCCAAAAAATAAGGCCAGTATGACTGGAATATAGAAACAAAGGCTGAAATGAGATAAAGTATAAAACATAATTATAAAAGTAACAGGTACTGAACATTGTAAGCTCACACAGTTCATGGCAAGAAGTTGAAGTTATTAGAAAAGAGATTTCCTTTTAGGGAGGGGCATGATGTATGCTTTTTATACCAAATATATTTAAAAATATAGATCAAAAGAATGAATCCAGGCATGGTGGCTCATACAAGTTAATCCAGGACTCAGGGGAAAGAGAATTGTGAAATTGAGAATTGTCTTGCTGCAGAGGGAGTTTTCAAGTCTTTCTAGTCTACAGGATGTGATTTCCTCAAAACATAACAAGGGGAGGGTTGGAGAAGAACAGAAGCAGAATGACAAGATGAACAGGAAATAATTGAGATTAGAGACATAGGAAGGAGCAGCGAAACACAGGCAGATTTAGAATCTGTCAGAGAGTAGAGACAGAGACAGAATTGTCTCAAGTGTTGGGTGCAGAATGTAGGAAAAGGGGAGGCACAGGTTGAGTCCAAGGTTGTTGTGTACAGCAGGATAAGTGGTCTTATCCTCTTGGTAGGCAATACTAGGGAAGAGAGAGCCCTGTCTCTGGCAGTTTAGCTTGGTGTTTTCATATTAAACCTCTGAGATGAGGGGTTTGAGTCAACAAGTAAGCATCGAGCTGCAGTTAAAAGAAGTAATAGATGGTTGTATCTGACCCCAGAAAATTCTCAAGTATGTTAGAGTCAGAAGGGGAGCCATTAACATCCCTCAACTCGGAAGACCTGATTTTCATACACTTGGATTTACGTTTCCAGCTCTGCATCCCTTGTTACATGTCCCTTCCATGTTCTCCCTGCCTCCTTCCACCATGAGCTGAGCAGCCCCTTCTGCCACATGTTTCTATCAATATGATGCTCTGTCTCACCTTATTCAAGTTAATAGAGCCAGTCAGCTGTGGACTGAAGCCAGGAACCAAAACAAATATTTCTTCTTTTGTTGTTTTCTTTCAATATTTTATGACAGTGCCAGAAACTTGACTAACACAATCATACAGATGACATTTTATTTTCTACTGGAAAAATTCATATTTTACATACTTATCTATATAAAAACAGTCACAGAAGTGGAACTGCAAGATATAAGACTTACGTGTACCACCCCAAACTGTCAAAAGGCAGAACTAGCTCTTAAGAGAACTTAGTAGAAGTAGAAGAAAATTTAAAAACAGAAATAAGAAATATTTTTTTTTTTAGGAAAGTTAGTGTCACAATCAGAAAAACATGCATGGGGTAAAATGGAATAATAAAAATATAATTTCACAAAAATAAAATTGTATTTAGAATACATTATATATGCCACTTAGTGAAGACTTTGAGATGGAGGTCTACCTGAGTTTTCTCAGACAATAGCTCAAATGGATAAATTGTTGTGGGGCGCGAAAAAAAAAAATCCATGACATAAAGAGACTGGAAAAAGTGTTTATCATTTTAAAAAAAGTTAAAAGCAAAATTTAGATTGGATCCACTAAAGAGAATGCATGTTGAAATCATAGAAGACTAAAAATGAAGTTGATGTTAATTTTTCAGTCTGAGGCACTGAAAGTACAGCAACACACTCATGTATCTCCTCCAAACCCAGTCACATGATTAAAAATTAAATCTTTTTAAAAATATTTATAAGATTTGAAGCCAGGCAGTGGTGACACACACCCTTAATCCAAGCACTTGGGAGGCAGAGACAGGTGGATCTCTGTGAGTTAAAAGCCAACCTGTTCTACAGAGCAAGTTCAAGGAGAGGCTCCAAAGCTACAGAGAAACCTTGTCTCAAAAACCCAAAATAATTAGTAATAATAATGACAACTATTATTATACTATATTGTACACTTATATTAAACTATAATAATAGTTGTCATTATTATTAAAACATTTGAAAAGAAGTCAACTATACAGTCCTTTCAAGAAATCAAAATTGTTATCTGTTGGGTTTGGGGTCTTCATTGTTGTCCTGGTATCACAACCACAAACAACTGTGTGAATACTGACATTTCAAAGGGTTACAAAAACAAGCACCAAGTGAGAAGCAAAGATAGAATTAAGAGAAGATGTAATGAAAATCTTTTTTTCATCACATCCTGATTATTTGTCTTTCCCTTTTAATTTTGTTATATTTTTTTTAAAGTGCTGCTCTGTCTTATGTTGAGCTGTTTATAAAACACAATTCAGATTATCTGAGGTAACCAGTCAAACTCTCTAGTCTGATACCTTATTCTTCTTCCTTTTCTAGAAAGTGAGAACATTAGCAAACTCTCTGAAATGGAATTTTTGGTTATCAGTTAAAATAATACATTTATTATAGCACTACTCACAACAGCCAAGATGTGGCAACAGCCTCCGTGGTCAGCATAAAATATGGCCAACAGAAACAAAGTACCTAAAACTGAATGTTCTTCATTAAGCAAAAACTTCTTCAATATGAAACAATATGGATAAACATGAAGAACACTGTGCTAAGTGAAATAAGCTATTCACATAAGATACCCACTGAGTGAGTCTGCTTCCATGAGATAGTATCAAGTATGCAAACTTATAGAATCAAAATATGGGTTGGTGGCTGCCAGAATTGAGGAAAGAAGGAAAGAGAGAATCTATAAGACTGTAGTTTCAATTAAAACTCAAGAGTACGGAGATTTTCTGTGCAACATTGTGTGTGTAGCTGTTAATGCTGAAAGTGCATTTAAAAACCAGTTCCCAGCGCTGAGCTCATGGCGAGAGTATGAAAACAATGGCATCAGTTCATATCCACACTGCTGTACTGTTGCCTTAACACGAGAACATTTGCTAAGTTTTTCTCTTTCTCCCTTCTTCCCTCTTGTCTTCCTTTTCTCCCATAAATAGCTATTGAGTGCTTAACTATGATCAAGGAATGAGATAGGGCGAAGATACAAATCAATACTGAACAAGACAGCCACGGACTCTGCCTTCATTAAGCCTGCCTTCTCATGAAAGGTAAAGAGGAATAATAAATAAATGCCATTTTAAGTCAGGAAAAAATACTATCACCGCGGCACCAAAAGCCTTCACGTAAAAGTCACATTGAGTAGTAAGTCTGCAGCACACCAAAGCAGGACATCCCTGCTGAGCACTCTGCCGAGAGAACAGCACTTTAGCTTAGACGTCTGGGCCAGATTGGAGACCTCTGAGAGACAAGGACAGGCTATTCCAGTAACCACCCCCACAGGAAAGTGTCCCCTCGGGCTGGTACCGGCACTTGATCCTAAGAGATGGTGATAACAGATGAACTTGACACGCACTTCTCTTTTAATCGTAGTAGGTTTCCTTGGAGAGACGACCCTGGGCTCTGTTCCACATCCTCTGCAGACAGAATTTCACAAAACCGCTGCCAACAACTGTGGTCACATCTTCACAACTTACTAAATGTTTAAAATTTCTCCTCTTACTGTACACTGAACTTAAAAGGCTGCTAAATTAATTACAGGAATTTTTATACATGCATTAATGCGTGGGATTGATCAGAAAGGAAGAATGCATAAATACAGCCTCCATTCGCCATTTAATTTGCTTCGCTGGAGTCAAATAGAGTTACTTATTCATGTGTCTGTTACAATCAAAACCAATGGGTCAATTATTGCACTTTATAATATGATTAATGTTCAATGTGCACTTTTATTAAAATGAAAGAGATTTGTTTTCCCTTGGAATTAATAATAAGAGGACATAAGACTGGGTGGCATTTTTAAGTCAATACTATAAATACATCTAAATAAATTAAGGCATGTTACCAGAAGATAGGAAATCTATACACTATGAAGCAGAAATAATTGTCCTACATTTTTTTCATTTAATATTATAACGGAATAAAGTCCATATTGATGAGAACATGCAAGAATTCTGGAACATTAATATATTTGCAGCATAATTATTTTAAAATGACACTAGAGGTAAGATTATTAGCTTGTAAATGGATGTTATATGCCTATAATTTATTTGGCTTAGTAGCAGGTTTTGTTTATAATCCAATTATTGAAAACTCTCCCAATCACTGGGATTTGCAGTAGAATATATATCTACAATTAAGCCATGAGTACATTTAAAGCCACTTAACCATGACAATTTTCCAGCTGACAGCACATGTTCCTCCTCCAGATCACACGACTTTCCTTCTTCACCTTCATAACCAAAATTTAACCATTTACTGTCTGTAAATTGCTTAAAGTTTTAAATGTTATTATTCCTCTTATTTTTTATTTTTTGAGGCAGGAACTCATATATCCCAGGCTGGCCTCAGACTCACGGTGTAACTGAGAATGACATCGAGCTTGTTATTCCCCTGCTTTCCCGTTCTGATCATCAGAATCAGGGGTGTGAACTGTGGTTTCTGCCGTCTATGTGTTGCTGGAGACTGACTCCAGGGCTGTCTCTGTGCTCATCAGGCACTCGCCCAACTGCAGTAAATTCCCAGACCATCAGTAGGTATTTGTTTTTATTAAGTGTGGTTAGCTGTCTCCTAGAAAGACAGAGCTGGCAGTGATGAAGAGGTACCAGCATGCATCAGTGTCCTACTGAAAAAATTATACAGGATCCCTCCACAATAATGAAGCAATAAAACCCTCCACTGTTATAAACTCAGTCTTCTAATTTTTCTGTCCTTAAATGACCACATACTACCTATCATATAAACATTCATTATATATTATATATTATGTAAATAGCCTAATACATAAAAGAGACATTTAACTCAATGTTATATATGTTAGTCAGATCTTATTTTTAATAGAAATAAACCGAGATGAAGTCATCTTAAATGTTATTGATTCAGAAAAATAAGAATAGACCAATGGTTTTTCTCACAAAACTCTTCTAATAAAATGATTATATATATATATATATATATATATTATAAAATTAAGTCAACTCAACCCTTGCTGGAAATCTCATTGATTTTATGTCTAAAAATCTCGATTTTATGAATTTTTCTAAAAGTAATTATTAAAAAAACTAAAAGTTGTCCTTTTCTGGGACTAGAGATATGGTTCATCAGTTAAGTGACTCCTTGGTCTTCCAGAAGACCTTGGTTTGGTTACCAGCACCCCTGCAATATCTTGAGACTGTTTGCATCTCCAGCAGACAGGAGGCCCTCTTCCAGCCTCCAAGGGCTGCAGGCATGTGTGTGGTACATGTATATACATGTAGGCAAACACTCAGATAGAATAACTTAAAACTATCCTTCTCAGTGTATCCAGCAGAAAGCATGGAAAGCAGAAGATGTATTTTCTGGTCCTAGACCAGCCTCTTGGATGCCCTGTCATGGATTGACTTTCTGGCTAAAGTGGGAAAAGCTACAGGTCGTAGTGTTTTGTCTCACCCTAGTCAAGTTGTTGCTACACCCTCATTCTGTAGCTATAATTAATGCCCATGATCTATTAGTCTTATATAAAGGCTGCTCCTCTTAATAATGACCGGGCATCATCTGATCTGTTGGAAGTGGAAAAGCATACAGTGCAGAAACAAAGGGTTCTCTGAATAGGAATGAACTACTTCTAGGTAGTCTCTTCATCTTCAAATTCAGTCAGCGTTTCTTCTGCAACACACCCTCAGAGTTCGGGCTTGCCTGTTCCAAGAATTGTGTGAGCCAACTATTTAAAATAATTCTGTTTTATGTGGATATATGTAATAGGTTCTCTGGGCCTGTGGCCTTATTTTTCCCATAAGAAAAGTTTGTAGTCATAATAGGAAGTATTCCTCAGAACACTCAATACAAGAAATTATCTTGTGATAGGTAGGATGTGATAGGAGACAAGCCTATCTCGTTGGCATGGCTGAAAGTAATAACTTTAAAGATAACAAATTAAAAGTCATGTCAGAAGCCATGGTATCAAAAATTCCACTGGGCATCTGGAATACTGGGAATTACCTTGATTATTATCCAAATTCTGCAAATAGTCCAATTTACTAATCTAAATTCCATGAATTCACTCAACAATGATAACAGCATTGTAAACTGTGTGTACCTCCTCTACTATTGATATTACTAGGAACAAGACACCAAAATATCAACCCACTTAGTTGTGGTATATCTCATTGTAGAAGGTGTGCTCAGTATGCATGAGGCCCTGTGTTCACTTCCAAACATATATGTAACAAACACAACTTTGGAATTTGCAAACTGAGGAAAGATTTAGTGTCATAAAGTAAATAAAGTAATATAATGTATAGATGGAGAGTGACATAGTTACTGTTCAATTGCTGTGAAGAGACGCCATGACCAAGTCTTATAAAAGGAAGTATTTAATTGGAGGCTTGCTTATAAAATTTTAGAGGATTGGTCCAAGGTCATCATGGTGAGAAACAGACAGGCATGGCATTGGAGCAGGAGTTGAGAGCTTTACATCCTGATTCACAGGCATCAGGTAAGTAAAACACACTGGGCCTTCCGCGGGAACCTCCAAAACAGTGTCACTAACTGGGGACCAGGCATTCAAACATATGAACCTGAGGAAGCCATTCTCATTCAATTCACTACAGATGGTAAGGACAGCATTAGGCAAGGTGTTTGCAGTATCTCTACAGAAGGGTCATCAAGATTGAAAGAGGCAAGTGCCTAAGAGAAGAGAGGGAACTTCAGGAAGAAAGAACAGCAAGCATCAGGAATCTGAGATAGGAACATGCCTTCATTTCATGAGGGATTGTTATAGCCTATAGTACAAAGGTCAGAGACAGAAGAGGAGGATACAGATGGAGTAAATACACTCAAAAAAACTTGGAAACTAATTATAAGGGCAATGAAAGTACTGTTATTTTTTAAAAATTCAGAATGTATTTATCTGTCTCTCTGTGTTTTCATGCACGTGCATGCACACATATGCCACAACATATATGTGGACGTCAGAGGACAACTTTCAGGAGTCAGTTCTCTTCTTCCATCATCTGAGTCTTAGGTAATAAGCTCAAGTTATCAGGCTTGATGGAAAACTCCTTCATCTGCTGAACTATCTTACCAGTCTAGAATTATTCTTAGGGCTTTGATGGAAGATGAAAATAATCAAATTAATACTGCCAAAATGTTCATTTGGACCCTTGTCCCTGAAGCAGTGAGCAATGGGAAATTGCAGAAGCAGGGAGACCAGTTAGGAGATTACTATTTTGTTAAAAGCATAAGCAATGGAAACAAAGAGAAGTCACTAAAGGATTTATGTATACACTGCTAGCATATTTCCCAAATCAAAAGCAACAGCTACGTCTGTATGAGTCAGACAGACTTACAGAGAAGCTGAGTAGGAGAATAGACAGAACACAGGAATTCTGACTGAAGGATGTAGCACAGATGAAGGGCATGTTAGCATGCTTAAGAGCCTGGGTTTGAGCCTTAGTGCTTTAGCAACAATGAAAATGGAAGGAAATGAAGGAAGAAAAGAGAAAGGCAGACAAAGGGAAAGGAGAACTTGACCCAGTCTGACAAGTGTGAGGCATTAGAAATAATGCCTACCCCATCCCTCAGTTTCCTCAACCATGGAAAACAAAGGTTGCCTTCAATGAATTCTATGGTCTTGCCCAGCTATGCCACTTGAAGAATCTATGGAGTGCTTATAAGTGACCATAAAATTAAAAAATATTAAAAAATAATTCTGAAGGAAAGTGATTCCATCTATTCCAGTCATCTTAGCTCATTTCTTACATAAGAGATTAAACAAAAATTCAATACAAGGAAAACCCAGTACATAACCCAGTACATTATCTATCATTCTTGATTATCAGTCATAACATTAATTAACACACAAGTTGATATGTAGGTGATATGCGATCAAAATAAGACAGTTAAGCTGAGGGAATTCTGGACAATAGTTTCCTTAAAAAGCAATACAAACAGTCATAGGTGATGTCTCAGAGCTACTATAGCTATGATGAAACACCATGACCAAAACAATTTGGGTAGGAAAGGGTTTATTTGGCTTATTCTTCCACACCATTGTTCATCAATGATGGAAGTCAGTATAGGAACTCAAACAGGGCAGGAACCCAGAGGCAGGAACTGATACAGAGACCAGGGAGGGGTGCTATTTACTGGCTTGCTCTCCATGGCTTGCTCAGCCTGCTTTCTTTTAGAACTCAGGACCACCAGACCAGGGATGGCACTACCTACAATGAACTGGGCCCTTCTCCATCAATCACTAATTAAGAATATTCCCTACAGGCTTACCTGTAGTCTGGTCTTATGGAGGCATTTTCTCAATTGAGATCCCATTTTTCAAATGACTCTAGTCTGTGTCAAGTTGACATAACGCTAGCCAGCACAAGTGACTTCTCACAATTGATGCTAATATACAATAAAACTAGAAACATCATTTTCTTGCCTTGATTCAAATAGCTAAATATGAAAGCGTCACATCTGTAGAGTTTATGTTTCCTAGGACTTCCCCAAGTAGCACCACTCCATATTAGTACCATGAATTGAGAGGGAGTCCCAGGAGAGTTCGTTTCATTCAGTTAAATGGTATTTTCTGATAGATAGAGGTCACTTGTATCTCCGAGGGTCCAAATGTATGTGACGCAAGTGTGGGCACTTACAGCATAAAGTTTTAGAGATAAAGTGTTTTGAAATGTATGAAGAATGACGTTTTCAGGAAAACATAATAGGCAGCATCAAATACACCAGCATGGAAATATTTCCTACTCAAAATCAATGTTATGAGCCGTTTTATTTTTTAGGGAACTGTACTATAAGATGCCTCAACTGATGGCTCTGAATTTCTTAAATTAATAAATAAATTTAATTTCCCAAACATGTTTAGAAGGGACTGCTCCATGAAGTAGGAAGTGTTCGTTGATGGAATATTTCCTCCAATACAAAGCAACCTCATTCTTTGAATAAAAATAGGCCAGTTAGTCTGGCTTGTATAGTTAACATCTGGATCAAGGAGAGACACTTGACCTCTAGACTTCCAAAGGCACACACATGACCACCCATACAAAGAAAGATGTTAATGCATTGAAAGTTACTGCTGTCGTGTCTGTGACTTTAGATTTCTGAGATTCAGAAATGTAATTACTGTCATTATCACCTGGCAAGAGTAAAAGTCATAATGGCTTCAGTCTTGCCTCTTGCAGCACATTTGACCTCAGTCCAATTTACTGTTCTTTAATTGCATTAAGGTTATTTACCCTTACCCTACCAAATGAATAGTACAAAGAACCATATTTGACGTTTAAAGCAGTTATATTTGTGTGAGAGGCTACAGAGGTGCACTGTGTGTGCATAATCCTTCAGAGGCAGAAAGGGCAGTAGGTAATCTGAAGCTAGAGTTACAGCAACTGTCAATCACAATTATGGTCCTGGGACTCGAACCTGGGACAACAGAAAAAGCAGCCAACACTCTTAACCGCTAAGCCATCTTTCCAGCCACCCTCATCTCATTTTTTTACATGAAAACTCCATGCAGTTGAATGAATTTAGCTTGATCTTTAAAAAAAATAAATAAGAGAGCAGAAAAGTGGCTAAATGCAGGGACTTTAAACGTCACAAAACCTGTATCTAAGTCTTCGATTTTAACTAATAACTCTATGGTCATTACAAAATTATTAAACTCCCCAAACACACAAACTTTCCCAGATGGAAGAAAGAAATGCACTGAGCTGAACTTTGAGAAATTCTGTCATGTCACTTATGTGTAACACTTATTTTCCACATATTCTATATTATAAAATAATGACCAGCAAAACATAACCCAATAACATTGGTTCCCAAGCAAATGATGATAAGAAATAAAGGAATTCTTTAATCTCTGAGCAATAGCCACATCTCTGTTTGTTACTAAGTTTTCATCCAATAAAGCCAAAGGCAAAAAAGTTAAGTCACAAATCTACTTTGGAGAAACAGAAGATGGTGACAGGTTAAATCAGCACTGAATGATATAGGTAGAATCAGAAAAGAAAGTTTTGAGGCAAGGTTTAGCATTGGGACATGAGTAGAAAAGGAAGGTCTTCCTTCAGTCACCTCAAGTGATCCAGGGGTTCTCATAATCAATGGTGTCTTCTAACAGTGCCTGTCACTGCCATAATGAATGAGAAAGAAAACAAACACAGGACTAGCCCTAAAATTTGTCCATGACCAAAGGCTGAATAAACACCTACAGGAAAGAAGCCACAGTCTCAGCTTCTTACGTTTCACTTCCTTTTAATGATGACAATAAAAATAGCTGAGTATC
>NC_022032.1:8925954-8927965 GCF_000317375.1 Microtus ochrogaster
ACAAACAAACAAAACAAGTATACCCTAAAAGTATTTATAGTTCACTATTGTAAAACTTGGTGGTTGACTCAATTCCAGGTAGGAGTCCTGCATTCTATCTGCACATTTTTCCAAAACCAGGTTGGAGACTGAAAGGTTTATCCACACTCATCCTTTGTGTCCACGAGTATTGAGAAGATTAGGGATATGCTGATTCTGTATTCCTTGAAGAAGTTCATTACTGTTTGATAAGCCAGAGCCTCATTGTAAGCATATTCATATTGGTGGGAAACAAAATGTCTCCAGGAAAGTCAGAACTAATGTGTCTAGCTCAGTCCTTTTAGCAAATAAAATGTTATTAAGTTATACTGTGCTTTTCTTGGGAGTGTCTAAGGGAAAAAAATCTTTTCATTTTTGTTGGGAGGTGAAACGGTAATAGTTATATGAACACATGGTAGATATGTCTGGCACAACCACAGAAGAGAACAGGTGAAATAACATATGCATATAGAATGCGGAACGGGAAGCTCATGATTCTTTTCTTTCTAAGCTTTGATCCATTTGACATGGTCCTGTATCTAACATACACAATGTAATTTTTCTTACACTTAATTTTCCCCCAAAGAATGATACCTACTTTTAAAGGCCATGTTTTCCTTACAGCACTGCAAAACTTCTTGACAACAATAAGTTTGCTTGCCAAGTGAATAAAAAGTAAGTTTAGTAATAATTAACATGAGCTAATGCTAAATCAGAGATTTATAAACACTGGAAGTTTAAAAATTTGAATTTGAAACTACTAGCTAAACTACTTGAATTTTAATTGCCCAGCACGTAGAAAATCATATCTAAATACTTGATGAATAAATGAATGAGTGAATGAGTAAAAAACTGGGTGCCAATATAACTAAGACTATAGCAAGAACAAGTATCAAACACATACAGGTGACAGATTTATTCTTGTCAGGAATAGTCAAGATCAGTTTTTAAATATTTGAAAGGTCTTCACACAGGTGCAGAGCCTTGTGTACTTTCCTTTATCCACATTGACATGTCAACTGATATTGCCATTATACTTGTCATGCTCAGGTATCCATACTTCTGGGAGTCCATGGGTGTATGTCCTCCTGTCATGTCTAGGGCACACCATCAAGCAGTAAGCATCCTGCTCCTTTGATTCCCAAGCCTTTTAAGATATTCCCTAAGCGTTAGGGGTAAGAGTTGCATCATTGAGGTTGGAAACTCCACATGCACATATTCTATAGGTTTTGTTCAGTTGTAGAGATCTATCTGTATTTGTCTCTCTCTGTGTCAACAAAACACTTCAAGATCCTAACCCTAGACAAAGAGCTATGGATGGTTGATGGCAACTGACAGAGATAAAATTAGTTTTCTTTCCAGATAAATTCCTATATAGGTAGTCCAATTCTAAGTAGTCAGGCTTGGACACATATACATGCAAGCAACACAAAATGGATTCAACAGATGATATAGACATAGGTATATATAATATTTGTGCTCTTATGTAACAGCAATAAAGAAGAGGTTATCAATTTTAGAGGGAGACACAGAAGTCTGGAGGTAGAGGGAATGAAATACATGAGTACTCATATATGAAGTCCTCAGACTATTTTGAATAACAAATATTTTTGAGAAGCATTTTTGCCTAGCATATAAAAATTCCATCTATGGCTCATGATACTTTGGAACATAATAATTATTGAGGTTTCGGGTTTACAATGATTCCTTCAAGATAAAACACCCCCTAAGACCATATTAACATTAGTTATTTTTATGTTTTGAATTTGGAAATCCCCTCAAAAGATTTTTATAGCATATAAAATTTTAATTAAATAAATTATGAAAAATAAAAATGAATAACAGAAAGCTTAATAACATTCCAAAGGTTTGCTTGGCTAGTTTAGAAGGCACAATGAGGAATGCTTCAGTACCTCGGATAGCTCCGGGGAGGCATGGGAGCCAAAGCATCAAATCTATTTAACTATTTCCTCCTTCCAGTGGTAATCCTCTT
>NC_022032.1:8928105-8965730 GCF_000317375.1 Microtus ochrogaster
TCTTGATTGGGAAACAAAGTAATCACTCTAGGAAGTTGATCCAGGGAGACATATCTCATGAATTGTGACAACTCATTCTGAGGACAGTCTCCTTCCCATTCTGGAGTAAGGGATTTAAAAGCAGGACCTGATAAAGAAGTCATCTAAAAGCTGAACTAAATAAAATATGCCACAAAAAACATAATTCAATGACGCAGATTCAAATCAACAACCCTTCCAAACACAATACACTGAATCACACTGCCTTTTCATGAGGTTTTTGTATCCATGAAGTAATCAATGAAAGCTACCTATGAAATAATCATCATGACTAAAAGTAAAAATATATGATGTGTTATGTCTCAAAGTATACATAAGTAAAACACTCTCAAATATATGCAGGTAATCTCACCCACCCCTGTTTTCTTTGCTCCTCTGCTGAGTTCCTATGTGTGTTTCTGTTTTGTGACTGCCACTCTTGGATAGGATATTTCCTTGCATAGTTCTATCACATTAAGTTACAAATTCCTTAAGAGCTCATGTTGTGGTCAACTCTGTATCATCCTTAATAGCAAACCATATCCTAGACAGAGTAAGTACCAACAGCATTGCTGGACACAGTGGAGCTGAAATAACTCAACTGTGGTTTTATGAAATGTCTGCTCTGAGCAGCATGATTGGGAACTATCCGAGTACATAATCTTATTACTGGAGAGAGAAAGGAGGAAGGGTTGCTGTTTCTGACAGCAAACATAACTCAGAGATTTGGGGCATCTGGAAACACTTACCCCATAAAGAACCCTACAAAAGAAACTAATACAAACCATGCCTTCTGATGAGAAGTTGCTGAGGATTCAATTTATGCTCTCTTCTCTAGAGCTGCATTTTAAAATCTACAGACTACATTATGAGAGCCCGGAAGAAAATCTACAGACAACAGGGCATCTTGGGTAGCAGGTAAAGTTAACAGAGGAGGATTCCAAGAAGAAAAAGAAGGACAGAATGAAGGAAAGAGGAGGAAGGGAGGGAAAGAGGGATGGAGAAAAGGAAAGAGGGAAGGAGGAAGAGAAGAGGGTTAGGCTTAAAAAGTAAGCATTATTAAAATGTGGTTTGGGAGCAATGAAATCTTTCAATTGAAAATCATAAGGTCAGTAAATAGCAGACACAAATCAACATCTCACAATAGAAAAACAACCTTATTCTTGTTTGCTCACAGTATTAAGAGCAAAGGAAAAGTGTGAACATGTTTTTGTTTGTCAAGGAGGATTTCCTGGGTAAACGCTTCAATGCAGTGCTTTGCAAGAGTTCCCTTACATTTGCTGAAATAGATTTTCAACTTAAATAACCCCAATAATTACCAAAATTCCCCAGCTTTCAGTGTGTACCTAGTTTTACCAACATCAGATTGACAGTCTATTTTTATGCTTATACAAATTTTTCTCTCGGATGCCGTTGTCTGGAGAGTCAAGACAGTTATTAAGAATGTGGAGCACTCTCTTTAAAACCTGTCAGTGAGTGAGCTCTCTTCTCAATTCAGCAAGTTTTCCATCTCGCTGGGAATCAATTCCATGCAATGATTCCATCCAGCATTTACAGAACCATCGTACAAAGCCTCCAATCTTACTTGGAGTGCAGTGCGGATCCAAATTTCCATAAAAGTAACTCTGCTGGTGAATCCTCCTCATTTTCCCCTCCATCTGTAATGAGCAGTTTCATTTTTCTTGCCTGCCCCCAAGAACACCTAATCCTCACATTTTAACAAACAGAATTTGAGAACATTTGTTGCCAAGCGCTTTGGCATAACAGAGCTCCGACATTCCCCCGACAGCTGTGAAGGTCCCATGTGAATGCTAGTTGCTATTACTTGTTCATACTAGTTTTCGTTTTTTTATTTTTTTCCTAATCCGGATATGATTAGTTACAGGCGGCACACTAAATATTTAAATTTAATTTAGTTAGGCTATCATCCTGCTCTCAGAGGCCTGTAAATTAAAGGAGTGTGAGAATTACAAGCCTCATTTGGGCTTAAGAACACCAACCCAAAGGTATTCTTCTTGACGGGTCATCTCTGGTTTGCAGAGAATCGGGAATCCAGGTGAGGGGGACACAATGTCTGAGTTGCACCCAGGGCTGAAATTGCAACTGTCTCAGTGCGAACATCTGGCAAACCCCCTACTCCCCACAGCTGAGAACAACACAGACAAAGCTGGGAGAACAGAATCTTCAAAGCTCAGACATAAGCCCAAGGATGACAGAAGTTTACTCCTGCCAATTACAGGCTTACAGTGAACAAGGAACAGGCCTAGAGCTGTAGCTCAGAGGCAGAGCACTTGCCTAGAACTGCGAGACCTTGACTCATATCTTCAACACCAGAAATAAAAAGACATATCACACGTTTCTCACATAGACATTATCTTGCAAAATCACAAAATTAGTATTTTAATAACCTATAAATCAAACTGTGGTTTTAAAAATCCAAGTGGTCATTATAAGAACAAACTTTTATAACTATTATATAACTGCTAATAGTGTTGTATGACATAAGATAAATAGTAATATAAAAATAAAATTTAAATAAAAGTATAAATTAAATAAAATAGAGACATTGAGGATCATTTTTTTCTTCAGCTGAGTACTATCTAAGAAATCACCAACCCTCTTGCATCCTTGGGTTCTCCTTTTTCATCTATAAAACAAATATAGTCTAAAATAATTAACTTACTTCTAGGAATAAATAGGCATTTCATTAAGTCTATACTCAAATCTGTCTTGCATTTAAACCACCATAAAAAAAGAGAAAATACTTTCTATATTTAATGCATGTGTTGCAGGTTTTAGAATTTATACTCTAGTTAGTCATAAAATTAATTGACTTTTGTTTTTTTTTTTTCAAAAAAACAACAAAAGAGCAAAAGGAGCACAAAAAACAAAAAAAAAAAAAAAAAAAATCAACAGAGACCATGTGGCCAGTCCTAACTCTGTTTCTTCTAAGCATTGCAGAGCGAGGAGTGGAGGGTAAGAGCCAACCTGGCGGCTGCTGGCATGAACCATGCCAAGAAACTCCATCCCAACTCCTTTGAGCAGACCATGTCAGCAGAGGGAGAAAGCTTTTCCTCAGCATCCTACACTGCAAAAACTAGATCAGAGTGTGAAACAGCCTGCCAGGAATTGGATTTAATTTCTTGGAACCACATAGCGAACTCTGTCTTCCGCACCTGAATTCCACAGCTCTACAGTGCAGTTAGAGTCTGGAGTCAGCCTGTCCTCGGCACTGTGGCAATGCCCTGGCAGCCATGGGATCTGAATGAGAACAGCCATGGGATGCTATTCGAGCAGACTAAAATATTTAGCAACACACACAAAAATAAATAAATAAAAACAGCTCAAGAAAACCTGATAAAGATCCAAATACCGTGAATGACATATTTCCTAATGATCACATCTAAGTTTGGCTCAACTCGGGCGTATGACTTCTCTTAGAATAGAATATCTTAGACAGCATTAGGTAATAGTGTGGGTGATAGAAGTTGCAAGGAAAGTGGAATAAATGCTGAAAGTTTATCCTCAAGGAACATGTGTAAAGAATATCCTTGGCAACTATGTCTGCTGTCTCCCTATGCTGCTCCCACGACAGGAAGCCCTGATCAGTAACAGCCCTCAGGGTCCACAGTCTTACCTTCTTTTTCTCCTGGTAGACAATGCTTGCTAGAATCTCTGCCCAATAGTGCTTACATAAGCCAAGAAATCCATCGCGGTACACATCTTTCACAGATGAAGAAGTAGATGGTCAGAGGGGTTAAATGATTTGTATAAAATCACCTAGGCATATCTGCCTGCCTGGTTTGTGTTTATCAAGCCCATGATTATTACAAATAGGTTTTTATAAGGTCGACAGAACTGGAAGCTGGAAACCAAACCCACGGAGAAGCTGGTTCTTATCCTTTATCATGGTGAGTCTCTTCATCCTGCCTTTGTTGTCATTGTTGTCAACACCGAAACACACCCAGAGCTCCGACCTTCCTCTTCTTAAAAGTCCCCTGCTCTTCCAACACATCCATTCTACCCATCCTCTTCTGTTTCCTCTCATTTTGAACCCCTGAAACATTTACGATGGGGAGTATACCTCCTTTGCCACATCATAGGAAGGATGACCTCACTTAAAAAAAAAAAAGCCCTGTAGGAGCCCAAAAGTACCTACTTCATATTGCACAAACTTCTCCTGGAGAGACATAAACAAACACTCGCCCAGAGGAGACAATAATGATAGATCAAAGTAACAATTTCATGAAAGTCTAGCTCCTTGAACCAAGAGTGTATTGCGCTTACTGACCGGAGTGTGATGAGGACTTACTTACATGCATGTGTGTGATCCTGGGCAGTGCCACCACCAAAAAGTCTTAACCTGATGTGGGTGATGGCTTCTCTAGGGCTACATAGAGGCAGTTTTCTCCTTTAGCTCACCTTCTCACTTTATGTAACCTAGTACTTCCTGTGACTCAGGCAGTTGAGAACAGACTACACACAGCTGACAGGAAGGCCAGGGAAGGAGTGGTTGAAATCTCAGATGAGAGTTAAATGGCTCTCTCCATCCCTCCTGTGAGGGCATGCCAACAGGCCAGAGCATGCAGGTCTTTTGCAAGTAGTCAGAGGTGCTCTGATCAATGCTGTAATGGCGGTTGTGCACAAAGGACACCATCATACAACAGCCGCATGTAAAATTACTGCTGTTTGCCTACTAGTAATTGTACATTCATTCTTGCGTAGCAAGTACTTAATGTCCTAAAATCGACATAACATACCACAAAATGTTAAGGATATGTCTCTGTAGACCTTTGCTGTTTAATCTTGAGTTCAACTTTTAAGCAGTCGATCTTAATTTTGTAATAGAGAAAGCTAGAAGCATCTCATGCTGTATATGAAATACAACAAAGATAAATTCACTGATCGTATTTTTACAAGATTATAATCCATAGTGATTAAAGTGATGGAAACGAGAGGACATTAAGTCCTCTGGCATGTCGAGTAAACACACGTAGGTGGAGAGTTAACAGAAGTCTTGAACCCTCCATCCTGACACTAATGTTCCAAACTCACAATGTTACAAACTTACACAACTTTCATCTCTTCCTTTTGCCCCAACTATAGAGTGAATTTCAACTTGCTTCTTCAACCACATTCCTAGCTTCCATTTCTTGGATGAGTATTGCTATGGGATATCTCTAGGTCTCTAATATACTACCTCCCTCCACCCCATGTTCAGCATGCACAGTGGCCCTTCTGGGTCATTACGTAATTTGAAACAGGCAATAAATACTGATGGTCATCCAGGAAACACTGCCAAAGTGGAGGCAGTACCTTCCTAGGTGTTACTAACTCAGAACATCCCACAGCCTGTATCAATGAAATAACCTGATCTCCTCCTTCCATCTTTACCTCACTCAGCAAATTCAGTAATGTACTCATTACTGCTTTTCTCAAAAGCAACCCATGAAAAAAATCCCTGAAACCCCACAGACAACTGATTACTGAACATATAAGGACCTGAAAGAGGTTCCCATTGTCTAGCCTCTTCCTTTTGGTTGAAGTTCCAGTCAGTCAGAAAAGAGGAAAGCAAGGATCAGAAATAGATACTCTTTTCACAAGATGCTATACACACTGGAGGATGAGGGAAGGAAGTCAATCAATTCTTAGTATCAGTGGGGTTGATGGGTGCTTATTCTACATCATAAAATGCAACAATGTTTTAAAATCCACATTGGAAGCTTTTTAATTGTTATGTATTTATTGGCAAGATCTGAAACCATCAACCTTTCTCTGACTTTCCATTGGTAACAATGTCCTCTTCCTCCTCTCATCAATAAAATGGCATAAAATACATTCATTTATTTATTTGAAAAGTTTCAATGTAACTTTACTAACACTCTTTTCATGCATTTCTTGGCAGAATTTAAGGGTATACGTCACTTAGAGATTTCAACAAATCATTTTAAATTAAGAAGTCTTCAGCATGACATAAAACCAGGTGGGTCCTTAGGATAACGTCCTAAGATGTGGGGCAATGCTGAGAGCCCTCAAAGAAGACATTTTTCCACTCAAAGGTCCTAAAGGATGCTCTTCTCTATTTGTAGGCCTCTTGGAGATATCTTTTGTGGATAACAATGGCTGGGAATTTGAGAAGACAGTAAGTTCATTCAAAGCTGCATTATCATCATCATCATTTTTATTACAAAGGTAATACAGTAAAAAATTAATACAGTAAAAGTTCTTTTTCTGATTTCAAGGTAATATCAGATAAGTTTCAAACTGGGCACTTTTTGATGGTAATTCAGAAATATTTTCCAAGGCATTTATTTACTTAATCCTAGTGATCAAAACTGACCCATGAATAAGTACATCACAGAAATAAATATTATGTGTAAAAAAGTATCGGTCATATAAGTTCTACTGACTTAGAGGCATATCTTAGAGCCTACCTCTCAAAAAAACAACATTTTATGATTTTATCACCCTCTAACATCAGGAGCTTTTAGTCTATGACTGAAAACTTCATAACTTCATAACACGTGGGAGATGGACTGACATTTCCTTCCTTGTTTTAGCACTGTTTCTGTAAAGAACACTCAGGATAAACTGATTTCATTGCTGAGAAAGGGTTCTAAAAAGTTAGTGCAGCTTTTTACAGAGACTAACACTCAGAAAAGGGAACTGAGATGGGTTGGGAACACAGGCCACTAGGCTTCCACCTTGGCTATCTTTCCAAGAGCCTATGTCCACATCTTGCAGACTTTACATACTGCGATGCTAAGGCTCAGGAACTGAGACTTCTCCATTGCCCCATCACTGGGAATGTTTGCTCCTCTGGATTAATTTTCTAGAGTTCCTTTTATCTCCCAGCATTCTAACCTGTTCTTCTGAAGCTATACTTAAAAGAAAAGAGGAAACCTGAGAAAATAAATTGGAGATGAGCAAAGTAGGTGTGATGATACATTATATTGTCACTATGACACAATATAGAATCTCCTATAGAAGGGCTCCTGACCCCATCTGTGTGTGATTGTCCTCATCAGGAAGTAACTGAAGTCTCAATGACTTTTTAAATGGTTTTCTTTCATAATGGTTTTTTTTTAAATATCATTTATTTGTATTTACCTCCAGGTTTAGGAAATAATAAAAAGCAGGTTTTTTTCAGATAAATTATATGATCATTTTCTCTTTGCTGCCAAAATTATCCATAACACTATGCCTCTCTCAAGAGTTGGGGGGTGAAGGGTGGGATGCCTTGCTCAGCCTTGATGCCTGGGCAAGAAGCTTGGTCCTGCCTCAACTTAAAGTGCCAGACTGTGTTGACTCCCCATGAGAGAACTTACCCTTTGGAGGAGTAGATGGGGGATGGGTTGGGAGAGAAGGTGGGGAGGAGGAATAGCTAGGGGGTGGGTTGTGTGGAGGAGGCAGTGGTGGAAGCAGAAAGAGGGGAGGGAGGGGAACTGTGGTTGGCATAAAATGAATAAAAACTTTAAAATGAAAAAAATCTCAAAACTTAAAAAATAGAAGGCTTGGGTTCTGGTTTAGTCTACTGAGCCACAATCCAGAGAAAGAAGAAAATGTGAGCCAGCTCATTTCTCTCTTAAGCTTCATCTTCACGGATGGATCACTAAAAATGCTCCCTTAGGAAGCAGCCCCGTTCTTTGTTCATTAGATACACAAAGAAGAATCAACTAGAAAATGGGGCCAGGGAAGACGAAATTATGTGCTGCTATTATGCCAAATCAGGGGTTTGAATTTCAGATCAATATGGAATATAATCCTTCGACCACATGAGAATGGGGCCACCTAAAACATTTTCCTCTGAAGAAACTGGTCCAGAGTGGCTGTGCACCAACTCTGAAATGCTGGACTATGGATGTGATGCACACGTAAGAATTAAAGGCTCAAGAAAATATCTGTTTTAGGTTCTATAATGTGTTTGTTACAGATAAAATGCACTGTACTAAATGTCCTTCGAAGTTCCTTAGCCAACTGATTATAAATTTGTTACTGTTCTTAAGGACACAAAGTTTTTGTGGTAGATCATTCTATAACTCTGCATGTAGTGAGAATCAAGTCCAAAGGAATCTTGTATTCTGACACCACTGCTTAGGTTCTGCACATAAAATAATATCCCACATTTATTGGAGTAAAGATAAATATATTTAATAATGATGATAACATAAATTAGCAATCATAGAATTCTTCATGCATAAAAAATAATATGTATGACGCATTGACATAGTTCTTACGTCAACCCCATTTTATAGGTGGAAACTGAGGTTATGGGTTAAGCATCTTGTTTCAAATTATTTCTACAAACTGGAATATGGCAGATACAGGCTATTGTTTGAGGTCCAGGGGACATCCAAATATTCCAACCTAAGACAATTCCGTGTTTTTCCACGAAGCAAACTCCCATGAATGGCTTTCACGTGACCCCTGCCCCCATTGGCACAAACAATAATCACCCGGGGGAGAAAGGGAGCCTTAGAGAGCAATAGGCTACAAAATGCAAGGGAAAATAAAATGATGGTATTGGTTTTCACAAAAATACATCTGTAATGAAAATTGGGGGAAATCCTGTAGGAAGATAGCTTGCATGCCCAGAACACCTTGGATCCAAAAATCTTAATACAAAATAGTACACAGAGAACGTTCCAACAGTACAACGAGGCCTTTCCACCACAGGGAGTTTCCAAAGAAAAAGCACCCTTTGAATCAGACTCAACGCTTAAAGCATAACTTCAGACAAAACTATTATACATCAGACTGCCCAAATGCAAATCGTCACTTTGAAATATATCGTGATTGGTAGGGAAAAGGCAAATGAACAAAGTCTGAAAAAAACTATAAAGGCATCTATCAGTGACGACTAGAGATATTTTCAGTGTGTTGTAGTTAACTTCACCCTTTTTCTCTTTCTGTGCTAAATTTTACTTTCTACAAAAAAAGGGACAGCAAAGAACTAATTGTCCAACAATAGTTGGTGCATTGAAAAGCGTGCACAAACTGTGATGGTGGTGTGTGCCTGTACTGCAGTTCCTGCAATTAGGACGCTGAGGCAGGTGTTCAAAGTTATGTGCATTTCTATGTAATATAGCATAAGGTTACTGTAAGATTAAATGAACACACAAGCAGATACATACAAATACACAAACACACACACACACATACACACACACATATATATATTAAATGTCAGTACATATATTAGTGATTAAACTAATGTTTGACACATGGAGCTCAATACGACTAGTTATTAATAATAATATTGCCAATTTTATTATTAAAAAATACTGATTCAACGTGTGGCCCTGCTAGAAAAATAAATGTGTTTTATTTATATTTTAATCAACATAAGTGAGTCATTAAAAAAAAAAGACTGTCTTTAGCAGCACAAATACCTATTTGTAACACTAGTTTACAACGTATGGATTGAGTGTAAAGTAAGGGCTATGCTCTAATTATGACAATTGATATACACACCAATAGAATTATGAAGTAATCATTGTTATTATTCTGGTTTTGTCGTTCATCTCCTTTACATTTATGGTTGGTCTTGGGACATTCTCTGTGTCTTCCACATTCATTCTGTCCCTAATTGAATAAACATTGTGGAGACTGAGAAGCAATCCATTAAAGGACAATGAGAATGATATTATTATTATTATTATTATTACTAAATCAAGCCCTCCAAACCCTTCCCCAAACAACCCTTAGCCCAGCCAGAGAGAATGTTCAGGGGACACACATTTTCCCTCTTGTCTGTAAATATAAATGAAACTCAGAGAGCTTCAAAAGGTCACAAGAAAGCCTTTCCCCCCTTGCCCCTTATCCTTAAAGCTCCAGCCCTCCAAAATGGCAAACAGTTTCTTTGAGTTGGCTGTCCTGTATGGATGAAACTGTGGGAACCTCACACTCTGCAGAAGTAAGCAGACACCCAAACACGTGACTCACAGCAGTATGCCTTGCCTATGAAACCCTCGGTTCCATGTGCAATTCTAAAGGAGTGTCCTGACTGAGGTGTGGCATGGCCTGACAGGGTCCCCCAGTTTGTGGCCAAGCAGGAAAGGATTGCAGGAGAGTTCTAGCTCTTTCCCTCCACAAAACCTGTCACTCATTCTTCTCCAAAGCACACTTCTGGAAGTCTTTGCTTCAAAATGTGACTAACTACATGCAAACTGGATTTTATCTATGAACAAATTAAATTAAAGCAAAAGTAAAGCAAAGTCATCTTAACCACCATGGAAATTAATTTCCAATTTAGTCCTTTGTGTAAATTTAAATTGAACGCAGTGGTAAGGACTTACAGATCTTGAAAGGACAAAACCCAAGCAGATACAATGCTTTACTACGGCACGGATCTATTCCAAATCCTGCTCTCCATCGGAGGTCTATCTTAACAAAGTTAGGGAAGGCATTCGGTTCCCAAATGTTGCCTCTTTTAGTTCCTTTGACACTCAGAAAGCATGATTCCTTCCTCACGGGCTACCTTGCTTTTCTACACCCTTAATTTGGACTCAAGGCAAGTGGGAAGATGGAAGTTTCATTCGCAGATAGATCTGTCCTATTTGTCAAAGCGCTTGCTCAGAAAACCCATCCATTGCTGGCCAGCGTGGCAACTGCCACCTTGCAGACCAGCTCTCCTGCTACATCTGGATCGCTGCATGGACTTCTGAGCTGCAACCACTTTCTCCCCCTCCCAAAGCATGTTTTCTTGAATGACAGACACCAAATTTGCATTTCCTATTTTGCAGAAGTCTCAAAAAGTCTTGTGGATTTCACACAGTATTATTTGGGGGACGGAAATAATCTCTGTTCTCTGTAAGGATTTAATATTCAAAGGAAATATAGAGGAGAAAATATAAAGAAGGAAAAAGATTCTCCACAAGTGTGTGTGGTGTGTGTGTTTTCAATTTGCATAGTCACTGGAGGCTTACTGATGGTGAGAGTTAACTATTTTTGAACAGCTTCCGGGTTTGGGAACTTTTTTTTTTTTAAGGTAGGAGTTCAGACAGAGTCTCTTACATCAGGAACCAAACGAGGAAGAGGATTTGAGGGGGTGGGCTCTTGACACATTGGCTTCTGAAGCTGAGGACTCTCTTCACAAATGCTGAGAGGCCATAGGACCTAAGGGAAACTTGCTGTAGATGTGTAACCCTAGGTTCAGCTCTGAGGGCCTCTTTTCAGAGATCATGCCTGCTTATTAGTAACTGACTTCTCTGATTAAGCCAGTATGTGTATATTCTGTGATTTGCAACTCAGAGGCCTATCTAATCCACGTATTTTGTTTTTATTGAAAACAATTTTGCTTACAACACATTTTGATCTCACTTTCCTCTCTCCTAACTCCTCCTAGGTCCTTCAAACCTCCCCACCCACCCAACTCTAGTAGCCTTTCTTTCACTCTTTCTTTAGAAAACAAATAAAATAAACAAATAAAAACATTAGAATTTAAAAATAAAAAAACCTAGAAACACATGTACACATGCACATAGAATTTCCTAATTCATATATTAAATAATTGAAATTCTGGTGATTCTAAGTAGTAAAATTTAAGGAAAAATGGTTAATTTCCAAAACAATTGCAGTTATTTGTCACCCTAAGCTACCTTTGCACACCATGCTATATTGTATTCTACATACACGCACTCACACACATAGATAGATAGATGATAGATAGATAGATAGATAGATAGATAGATAGATAGATAGATAGATAGTGATAGATAGATGATAGATAGTGATAGAAAATGGATAGATAGATAGATAGATAGATAGATAGATAGATAGATAGATAGATAGATAGATAGATAGATAGATAGATAGAGAGAGAGAGAGAGAGAGAGAGAAACTTAAAGTGTTCCATGGACTGAGAATACTGGAGATCATGAATCAGATATGTAATTATATGTTGTGGTCCAAATTGGAAACATCACTTGAAGCTCTCATTTTGAGCACTCAAACCTTGGGTTAGGCTTGTGGCACTATTTTGAAGACTGCAGAGGCTGGTGAGGTCAGGTTGACAGAGGTGAGTCACCGGGGGCAGATGTTTAAATTTTGTACCTACTCATATCTGTCTGGTCCACTTCTCTCTGCCTCCTGATCAGTTGATACCACAAGAACAGCTCTGCTGGGAACTCCTGACCACAACACTTGAACCGGCCCTTCCCTGTTGTGGAACACTTTTCTCTGAGCACAACAGCAATTATCATCTTAATCAGAGCAGGTATGTTGCCAGTAAGCGCCCTCAACAAGACCAGTGGTTTTCTCAAAGAAAGTGGGGCAGGCCACTTTATCCTCACCTGAGATTCTAGCCACTCACTCAACTCCTGCAGTCCCGCCTCCCAGGTTTCTAGAATTCTGCTCCAGGTGTACATGGTCTCAGAGGTGCAAGAGTACACACGAAGTGGGGACCTTCTACAGGAGACTCCATCTACACAGCTTTCGGGGAAACCGTTGTCTGTGCTGAGGTAGAGCATTTTGGGGGTGAAACTATTTGCTGTAACCCCTAAATAGTTCTATAAGTTACTGTTTACCTGTGGTCTCATAAAAAGCCCAGAAAACTCATTGGTCCTTCCAGATGGATGTGAATGAATAATTTCGTTTGCCTGCTGGTGGTGTCCTAGTTAGGGTTACAAAGACGGTTTTTCATATCTTCCAGGAAAAGGTAAATACAACACCTCCTTACCATAATGGATGGAAATCTCTCTGAGGCTCTGAGCCAGGATGAAGCATTCCTTGCAGATTGGTCTACCAGGCATTCAGCCACAGAGATAAGAAATTAACCAAATATTATGATTTCTTTAGCAAGGATGTTTTCCAGAAAAAAAAAATAATTTAGGAGACTCAAACTGATAACAGGAAGTGATGAAAATCTGCTTTCTTCATCATTGAGGGTAAAATAGAACACGGCATTTTAAAACGCAGTATCCTACAGAGGCAGCTTGTGGTCACCAATAACCAATTATTTATAACTATAAGTATAGCATAATATTCAGTGCAGCATGAGCTCTGGGATTAGTGTCTCTGAAGGTGACTTCCAATTCCAACCTATAGCAGTTTTTCCAGTTTGAACAACATAAATCTTACAACCATGCCTCAGTTCGTCCGTAAAACTTTCATTCCAATACCCACATCTAATGAGATTTGTAAATACCGTACCAGAAAGTAGCTAGGAGGTGCTGAGCACATGTTTCACACTCAATACATGTCAACCACTCTTTTTTTTTCTTTTTTTTAAATTTATTTATTTATTAAAGATTTCTGTCTCTTCCCCGCCACCGCCTCCCATTTCCCTCCCACTCTTCCACTCTTAGTAGAACTAATGCAGTTGTCATTTCTGAGGTGTTGTGATGCCCTACTGGTGAAGACCCTCTAAAATTTCCATACATGACTAAGATTTGCACTAGACTTGTGTTTAGGTGTATGTGTAGTATTGCTACTTACAGTTAAAGATCCATTATCTCAGAGGTGTTCTTCTGTTCTTTGAGTGGGTGATTTTTGAAACGAAAGTGTTGAGAAAACTCCAGCGCTGAGGGAAACAATGCACCAGGAGTAAACTGCCTCTCGAAAGGCTGTGCAGCTCCCGATGGACTGATGTTTGCTTTACACTTAAAAACACCTTTTCAGCACCAATGTCCCACAAGGGCATTTTGGCCTCAAACTAGAAAGGCAGTGGAAGACTACAGGGTATCTGGGAGGGTGTGTGTGTGACCTCAGGGTTTCGAAATATTCATTTCATTTCTAGTTGGTGTTTTTACTGGGAGACCATTGCCAGAGGCTGGAGGGAAATTGTTTGTTTGGGAATAGCTGGGTTCTATGCCTTCTGTGAGCTTTTTAAACCAAATAATTGTCTGGGAGAAAAGCATCTCACGTAAATGTTAAAAGTTGATCGGATGGCACAAATGGTAGCCATAAAAACAACCTTATAAAGGTGCTTGGAAACTCACATGTTGATATTTGTCACTACTGCAATGTGATTATCGTAGCTTTGGGGTTCATACCTAGAATTTCCTTTTTAAATATGATCCATAAACAATGGTTGTTGCTTTTGTTTAGATTTTACATGCTTTTGAGATCTGAGGGATGTCTCCTGCCATTTCTTCCAACACAGTAGTAATTTCCATACATTACTACATATATGTCTGAAGAATAATTAACACAATGTTAACAATTTGAAGGTGAACAAATAAATGCCCAGAATAATTGGCTTTTTATTAGCACTTTATTAATAAGAAACTTGTAAATATTAGCATTCCTTTTTTCCTGTAACTATTACACACTAGTGTTTATAATAATGACCTTGAAGCCATGAAACATTTGAATCCCACTGATAGATACATATAACCTCACTACCCAAAGCATAATCCTTGGGCCAGCAACATAGGCATCACATGGGAGCCTGTCAGACATAGAGAACACCGGGTCCTAACCCAGACTACTGAATCAGACTGAGTAGTTTAACAAGATCCCCAGCTGTTCCACCTCCACATTAAATTTTGTGAGGCATTGCTGTGTGTTTACGGAGAGTTAGGAACCTCTGATCTCCAAAATCCTTTCAACCTATGACTCACAATCTAAGTGAAATTCTAAATTGTCGTCTAGAGGCCACAAATGTAATGTATATGAAGAACTACTCAGGAAAAGCAACTCATTCATGAATTCATTGCAACAACAGGTATGGATCAAACATCCATCATGTTCCAACCACTGTCCCAGTCACTGGAACAAAGCCTCTCTCTCTCTTAGAAGGATCATACAGATAATGAACAAACACTTTGGGAAATAGATAATCTATCAGACAACAATGAATGAATGAAATAAAAAGAGAATTGAATGAAGCAGATAGGGAGTATCTGTGGATGCAGGGGCCAGGAATATCCGCGTGTAAGACAGCATCAGAACAAAGATATGAAGGGAGCTAGGCAGTAGGTGATGAACTGCTGGAGAGGGATCATTCGACAGAATGAGCAAGGCAGAAATCCTAAAGCAGAAAGATACAGAGTGCACCTAAGGATGCCAACTACTCTGCGGTAGAAAAGTAAGACAGAGATGTACAGAAGAGATCAGTGAGGTAGGACAAAGGCTATCATGTCAGTGCTAATAAATAGTGGACACATAAATCAATTACACGACGTGCATTTGGAGAAAGAACTGGTGTAAACAGCCCAGGTGGGTTCCACGGTCCCGAAGACTGACCCAGACACCTAGCCACAGAAAGTCTTTCCCAGAAAAGGAGAAGGTTCAGAGGCTGCTGAATATACAAATACAACCTGTTTCCATCAGAAAACAATTTATTCTTCTTTGCTTCGGGGGAGATTTTGACTTAAAATATAGTTGCTAAGTACTCCTGGCAAAAACCAGATTCTGCTGCAGAGGGTCTGGCACATACTTGGCAAGAAACATACTAAATTGGAATTAAATAATAATCCCACAAGCGGCTCTAATTCAGAGCCACATCTTGGCTACCCTTTCTAGGCTTATGTTCATAATCATTCTAGAGAACATTTTGACAGCATTCTGTCCATCCTGTCTGAACATCTGTTTCAGGAACTCCAGTGCCTCTGGCCAATGTGTGCTCTTATCCCAGACAGCACAGGTGACCAGTGCCATGTCCTTAATATCGCAATGCACATCTTGTGTTTCTGCGTTTGGGCCAAGCTCTTATTGGGGGACGCATGGTTTGGGGAGCAAGAAAAATGTTCTCTCTGCCACATGTAAGCCACATGAAAGGAAGTATGACTATGCTGCCTAAGAAGTCATGCCAGGAAATGTAGGGATTGGCCCGGCCTACAAATAAAAGCAATCAGTTTGTACAACCTTTGTACATGAGATAATCTAATCCATGCTTAATCTCTCTGTATTATGGCAAATGAAGATGCTGCAATCATTCCTCAGGCAGAAAGCCTTCCATCAAATTAATGGTCCAAGTCAGCTCTATTTAAAAATATTTCCTCTTCTCCTTCCAGAATGAAGAGTGTATAAATCTCTCTGGGCTGAATGAGCCTCCCAAGGATTCTCAATCTAAACCAGCCAAAAAGGAATTTGTAACTCGGATGAAAAAGGAAAAAAATCTAAATAAAAATAAGGATAATAAATGGATGCCGTTACTCACTTAGACAGGTAGAATCCACTTTAAGAAAATTAATTTTTAAAAAAATGAAAATTAAGAGATTACAATTTATAGAGAACTTCCTTGTCTTCTCAGTTCAGCAGAACTGGAACTGCATGGCTTCACACAAACCATGAACACACGACAAAATAGTCACTGAACAAGGCAGAAAAGGCTCTGATCAAAGATGCCCAACTCTGACGGTAGAGAAAGCAGCACCACCCGGAATCTTCAGGTCCCTCACACGTCAGGGTCATCTACAGAGTTGCTTTGGTAGTGGGGCTCCTCTAATGTGCTCGACTATCTCTTCACAGATCATTCACTTCTCATGGAAAAAGAATGAACCACACAATTTAAAGTTAAAAACTGAAGGAACAATTTCTAGTTGAAAGTCGATCACAAAAGAAGACACGGACCTCAGAAATTTTAATGCAAGTCAATGAGGAAACGGGACTCGATTTCTTCAAAGTTGAGTTCTCACAATTCCCAGAGACTTATCTGTTGTGCTGCAGGAGCCTTTGCTGTAATGTCAATGTGTATTTCCAAAAATTACACAGCCATCTAGTCAGCAGCTGAAGTAGCCAAGTGCTACAGGCAATTGGCAGTGCGGAGAAAGGGGCATGTCCGTTCAAAGGCTACATTATGAAACCTTTTGGAGAGAGAGTTAACTCCAAGTGTAATAATAGGATGGTAGAAGGCAAAGAGAAAATAAATAAATAACAACAACAAAAACAAGCTAGTTAGCCCAAATTAGTATCTATATTTGCAGACCTGAGCTAAAGAGATCATCAACCAATAAACAATTTCTCAAGATACAGCAGAATATAACCTTATCTATCAGACATCCATACCATATAACCACCTAAGAATTCCCTTAAGGGACCCCACTAATAATCATATGTGTATTAGAATTTATAATTCGATGACTCTTCAAACAAGCAAAGTTATGTTTTCTGAAGACATGGAAAGGAGCTCAGATTATTGTGAGAGCCCCGGGTGTCTGCTTATGCCTCTATTATTCCAGCACTCACTGATGTATTTTCTTGGGTTCTGGCTGTCTACAGTAGAAGGGCACTGCATAGCAGGAACACTTTATTCTCCCGTTCTCCAATGACTACAGATAACACTTTCCATTTCCGGTGACCCGTTTTGCAGAATCTTATGTAAGTTGAACAATCCATTCACAAACATTGTCCTCTTATTTTACAGACTAGAAAACAGAGAGACATGTAATGATTTGCCCAAAGGCTATTAAAGCTTATTAGAGTAAATCTAGGCCAGAAGCTTGGGTCTCCTGGCTCCTTATCAGCTGCTGTTCCCACTATGTTAAGCTACCTCCTCTGTGAGTCATCCTCACTATAGGACAGAACTTTACCCTCCAAATCCAATGCAAATGGCCTATACTTTAACTCACCATAATTAGGAAACTGTACCAGAAGTTTAGAAGCAACTGTTTTTTTCTATTATAGTGAGAATTTCGACTCAATAACTATAAATGTCTTACTCACCGCATGTAGAAAACACCAGCTTTCCCAGATTTTTGTTATCTGCCTGGGCTGTCTCCAAATAAGCATTTTCAGTACAGCATGGCATGGGAACACCTGTGATCTGTATAGGGGAATGATTCAACAACCCAAGGCTTCTGACTCCTTTCCCAAACCTATCGACTAAGTAGGATTTTTAAAAGAATGTCAGCTCCTAGTAACAGCCAATACTTATTGAATAAGTCCCTCAAGTGATTCTTGCCACTGGGTGGCTTGTAACACTCAGCATCTCACTGAACCTTCATCGTGACTTTGAGGGGGAGGTACAGTGAATTTCACTCAACTAATACGCAAGCTCATGTTCAGAAGTCCTTAATCTGCCAAGATAAAATAGATAATAAATAGCCAGCACTGGCATCCTCCATCGTGAGAAAATGCCCCTAATAGTGAGTCCTTTATACTCAAGCCCCACCTTCTAGCCGAGAAGGCATCCTTCAGACCCTGTCCTTTCTCAATGACTACAGTGACAGAAATAAGTGTCACACACCTGTAAGTCTAACAGAAAAACATGGCTTGGGTTGTGTATGCCTTCTAAACTCTTTTCTAATCTCTAGCTCTGTAATACTATGTGTGCCCAGCCACGACACCCTTCCAAGAACATCAATTCAACCCCTTCTGCACAGTAACTGTTCTGGTGGTGTGGCACTAGGCCTCTGTACACTGGCCATCCTACAAGCAGAAGTCTCCCCAAGTGTAAAGTGAACTTCCTAAAAGTGGGAATTTGGCTTGTTGGGAAGAGTTCATAGATGTATACACACAGCCCTTAGACCGCACCACAAAGCTAATTCTCCACATGTGATGGAACTGATGGGATCATCTTTATTCTCACAAAACAAGCAATCCAAGGCAACAGCACATTTCCATACCTCTGGCTGACCATTTACCTCACTGGCATTTTAGTGAGCACCAGGCAGGTGCCATGGTCAGCCATGGGGCGGAGGAAGGAGGGAGGGAGAAGGTAAAAGCAGATTTGCACTGCCCTCTGAGGCCTGCCTTTCCCAGGGGAGAAGGAAGACAAACACAGATAGGAGCAAGAACAAATCTTCCACAAACCAGAAAAAAACACTTTCCCACCCAATGTGAGCGATGAATAGAACCCTGGTGGTGACCAGAAGGAAACAGGAAACTTCACAAACCAGCTGGATTGCTCTGGCTGGGCCACAGCAGGGACCAGGAGAGGCATTGAGAGCAGAAAAAAAAAGAAAAGAAAAGAACAGCACAAAGGCTCCACGGGTGCATTGGATGATAGAAGAAGGAATGGATCATCTGCCTCCAAGGGATGCTAAGGACATGATAAAATAAAGGAGGTGGATGTGCTTAGTAAGCTACAAAGTAAAGTAACTTTCAGATATGGTTTCCAGTGCACATGGCTCTGATAGCCTAAGCCAGCCCTACATTCACAGTCTATCACATGGCAGAGAGCTGTGTGGATCTCTGTTCTAGACCTCAGCCTGTTTGGGGGTCATAGAGCTATTATATCTGGAGGCAAAGAACCTGGACATTGGTTTGTTTTGTCCCACATGGGTGGACCTAGGAATCAGATGACCCTAGCCTGGAGACCCACATTGCACTCCCTAGCTGTGTGATCTTGTACATCTCCTCCCTGGGCCTTAGAGTTTCCTCATCTGGATATTATGGCTAATGATAGCTACCTCCCTTACAGTACTTTTTTTTTGAGGGAGTACTATATAAATTAATTGATGAAAAGTTCTTAGCAGAGTACCGGATAGCTCCTAAGTATTATAGAAGTGCTGGTATTACTCTAATGAGATCTGTTAGTCTGCTGCTTTCTGGCTTGTTCAAGCTCTTGATTACCTCTCTGGGTCCCGGCATTCAGTAGGTAGGACTTCAGCTCTATATTTACTTAAAAGGCTCCCAGGGATTCTGAACATTGTCTTAAAGCAGGAGTGACCAGAAACAGGAGATGAAATTGGGTAGTAGACCTTCATAGCAAGACTGGCAAGAACGAGAGTGGAAGGAGGCAGCAGTTCCATCCAATTGTATGTTTTAATTTTCACCCAAGCAAAAAAAAATCATTATTTTCCCCCAGCATGCCCAGCACAAAGGCCTGAACATTTATATGCTTGGGCAATATGTCTAGTGCTACCCATAACAGCCATGAAGACCCACGGCAAATAATTTGTACAACTGGGATTAGGAGGCACATGGGTATGTTTTTCCAACTTATTTATTTCTCCTTTTTCTTCCATATAGTATGGTGGCTCTTAAATTCTTAGAGCTTATAACCCTCTGAGGGAATTCAGGCAGTCACTCAAGCTCTGCATAATCCTATTACAAGAAGATACAATCCAAAAACCTGAGCTTCAGGTCCACTTGCCAGAAAGAGCTGTGGAGATTCAGGTAAACACTTGGGAGCCATCCACTCTGTTCCAGGCCTTATGCAATTCAAACTGATGCCATTTTCATCGGCTTAACCAATTACATGTAACCAATAATGAGGTGTTTGGTCCCTGCGAGTTTGTATGCTTACTGGAGATTTGTTGGCTATAGATTTTAAATTTTATTGCGTTATGATACATCAAGTTATTTCAGTTTTTGGAAATTTGTTAAGATGTGTTTTGTGCCCATGGATGTGTTCTATTTTAGAGAAGCTCCCATATGCTGCAGAATACAATGTGTATTCTCTGGTGGTTGGGTGGGATAGTCTATAGATATCTGTTAAGTCATCGAATTCTGGTATTTCTCTGCTTAATTTTTGTTCAGATAACCTGTCAATTGGAGATAGTGGGGTGTTGAAACTATCTACTATTATTAAGTTGAAATTAAATTTTAATTACAGTAACATGCTTTGTATGAAATTGGGATCTCCTGTTTGGTGCACAAATGTTTAAGATAGTCATGTTGTCTTGGATAACTGTTCCCTTGATTAGAATGAACTGATGTGGGATTCTGGCTCTTTCAGGAGGTTTGGCATACAGGCCACTTAAATAGTGTTTGTGATCAGAGTGCTACTATTTGTTTAATGGCAACATAGACCTGCTGCATTCCTGGAGCTGGGGTGGTTAGCATGGCTCACAGAGACTGTGAACATACCTCCACCATGTTGGAAGGGGCGGAGCCAACAGGTAGGGCCATGAAGTAGGTTCTAGCCATGCCTGCTTAGCATTTAAACAAGGTGTTTCTGAAAAACAAAGGTGCTCTGGTCAGAAAAATTATTACAGATACACAATGAAGATAGATCGATTAAAAAAAAACAATTCTGAATGGGTCACAGTGTGTTTAAAAATGTAGGCTTGGGAGAAGGAAGAAAAGAGTATAAACAGTTATTAAAGAAGTAAAGATAGTTAAATATTAAAAGTTAATAGAGAAAAAAGCCACCTACAGGTGGAATATAAATAGTCGGGATCATGTATACTATTGTGTTTTTTTGTTTTTTTGTTTGTTTTTTTGTTTTTTGTTTTTTGTTTTTTTTGACTGCAGAGAGACATTTGATTCTGGGGGCTGCTAAGCTAAACCAAATATATATTTCAAAAGTATTCTGATTTCAGAATAGAATCTGAGGATATGTTACTTTGAAAAAGAGGTTCTTCTTTTGTTTCCACAGAGGATGAGAACCTGTAGATTCCTTCAAGGCTAATGTGGTTTGATGGAACAAGACTCCTTAAAAGGTCTCTGTGAACCCCTAAAAATATATCACCCAACAAGCAGCAGGAAGCAGCTTGGAGAAAACAACACCCAAATTCCAAAAATGATTGTTTATATATGTTTGTTTTCATTTAAAAAGGGATATGATGTAGAAATGAATACTTTGAATTGGTATAGAACTTGATCTATTAATACAAATTTAAGGTTAATTTTATTACACTGTATATATGTATTTCTTCTCTTGTTTAAGGTATTGTGTTTGAGCAACTCATTTAAAAATGTAATGTACAATTAAGAAATACAGATTAATAATAATTTATTATAATCAAACTTCTATTAATGTTAGTTAGGTTTTTCAGTTGGAAAATCTTCAACACTTCAAAGACCTATGGAATATGGCATTTAAAATGTTTTAAGAAATTAGACTTTTCTTGACAGTGAGATATGTCTGCTTCTGGAAGCATCGATTACTTAAAGAGGTTCATGAGTATTGTAGAAACTCATTATGGAATTTGCCTTCAATGTGACAAGACATTTGGGCAAGAAACCGGTCTTGTCTGGACTGCTTGATGGTATGCTGAATAAACTGGACATGCAGGACCCACAGATAAATGTCTGCTGAACTTTCTAGGAGAAGGTAAGATAGGCCTTCAGGGTTTCTGCTTCATGAAAGACCCGCCAGACATTCTGCAGGACACAGAAGAAAGCAACTGATGAGCTTTGTCAGTGCAAGGCTTTTCAGATTTTCAAGTTTCCTGCTTCATGGAAAAGTTTGCCAAATACTATGAGCCTGTAGGCTGAAGACAGTTTCCCCAACATTACAGAACTCTGGGTGACTGTCCAGGCAGCAAGATGTCTCTGTCAATTCTAGAGTTTTGGAAGTTGCTTACGAGGTACTTCCTGTTTACTTAGGTATTTGATGAAATTGAAGACAGTTAGAGTTACAGTTTTTCTTAGTTATGATAAAAGATAAATTAGATATGACACTTTCCAGAGAGAAATAGACTAAATATTTTAAGTATAATTCTTGCTTAATATCAGTTTTGATATATGTAATTTTACAAATGTTAAAGTTAAAACTTTACTTTTTAATTAGACAGAAAGGAGGAGAGGATATGGGATGTCCTTCCATATATTGTTGCACTTACTGGTTGATGAATAAAGCTGCTTTGGCCTATGGTAGGGAAAAATGTATCCAGGATGGAAGAGATATATAGATAGAGTAGGTCGAGTCAGAGAGACACTAGGTAGCTTCCAAAGGAGAAGGAAACACCAGAACCTTACCAGTAGGCCACAGCCCCATGAGGATATACAGATTAATAGAAATGGGTTAATTTAAGATGCATGAGTTAGTTAATAAGAAGCCTGAGCTAATAGGCTGAACAGTGTTGTAATTAATATAGTTTCTTGTGATTATTCGTGTCCGGACAGCCAGGAACGAATGTGCAGTCTCTGCTTTCATGAAGTCTCCTTATGTATCTCTTCTGATTAGTCATTTTGAAGTCTATTTTGTCAGGTATTAGGATAGTGACACTTGCTTACTTCCTGATCCTATTTGATCAGGATATATTCCCCCCATATTTATGTTTTAAGGTAGAGACTATCTTTGGAACTAAGATGAGTTTCCTGTAGACAACAGAGAGATGGATTTTGTTTCCGTCACCCTGACTGGAAAACTGAGGTTGCTAATATTTAGTTTTTATTGAAACTTACGTGTTTCTTGTAGTCATCACTTTTAATACTTGTTTTCTTAGTCATACTTATTGTTTCAATCATTATATTTTTCTGTTTTCTTTCTCCAATCTGTTGTCTATGTTTTTTGTCATTTCAGGGAAAATACTGCATCCTACATTTTTTTTGTAGAATTGGTCTGTTGGATATAAGTTATTTAGACTTTTTATGTTGAGTTGAGTTCTTTTTTTCTTCAACTATTTTCTCTTGTCTTTCTTTTTTCCATATATTTAGTGCTTTGGTTATGATATGCTATAGGGTGTTTCTTTTCTGCTCTTGTCTATTTGATGCTCTTTTGTGCCTCTTATAACTAGTGTGTATTTCCTTAGCCTGTGGCAAGTTTTCTTCTATGATCAATGAACATGTACAGTTCTTGTTTTAATCTCATTATTTCCTAAATAATACAGTATTGAAAATACAGAAACTATAAACACTTATATGGAATTTGGTGTCACATGTCATCTGGAGATAATTTTAAATATGCAGAATAATGTATACAGGCTATATGCAAATAACATGCTATTTCTCAGAATAGACTTCAGTTCTTGTAGGTTTTGATGCACAGAAAAAGTCCTGCAGTCTATTGAACCTCTCAGCCTAGGCAGGCGATATACATCTTTTACCAGGCCTCATTTGGATGAGTCTTCCCAATCCTCCCATCTACACACTCTCTCTAATCCCCATATCCAGTGTCCTGGCCTAGTCTGTGCTCTGAACCAATGCTGGAGTCAGGGAATACATCCCTCACCAGCACAGGGATTTTCCTACTGTCTGACCCCATCCCTCACACTATTGCAGGCTGTTCCACCATCAGCTGGGTCTAAATCAAAATGTTCACAGATGAGAAAGCCTTCAATCCTCTTGGACCAAACTCTCTGAAATAACCATGCATCGTGTATACTCCTATTTGCACAGAGCACACATTTCAAAGAGGTTAAAAACATGCAGTTACAAAGCATCACCAGACATGTGCTTCCATACACTAACCCAGAGGCATCTTATCTGGCATTGCTGCAGTAGACATTGGGGTGGCCTCTACATCTTGGTCTAGAATGTTACCTCTTCTCTTTCTTTGTCACTGAAGCTTGGTCAGCTACAGAGACTTTTGCATCAACCTGATTTTCCTGAGGAGGAGACAGAAGTCATTTCCACGATCACATGGCAGTTAGAGCTAAGTCTACTACACAACCCCAGTCAACTCATCAGGCCCACCTGGCACACTTTCCTTCTCAGGGTGTCACAGAAACCCAAGGCTCTATTATTCTTTATGAAATTTCCAGAAGTAAATCTGTACAATTATCAAATATAATAGCTGTCAGGAAAGCCTGAAGGAAACTATGTCTGCGTTTATTCCTCAGGCCCACGTTAAATCTGTCTCCAAAGACACATCCCTGAATAGGCTAAGACTCAATACAGAGTGGGCTTTCTAGCTAGCCCACCAATTATGAAGACAAGCGAACACGACTTTCCACTGAAGAGACAGGATGAATACAGAGATAGACAGAACGCAAACAAAAGAAGGTATACACCAAAGTATGAAGAGACTGAGTCAATCTTAAAGAAAACTCTTTTGAGAAGATAAAGATGTAACTGCCTTGAAATGGATGAGAGACAAGTACAGCTTTTCCCAGTAGTGAAAAGAACATAGCCCAATGGAGTGAATGAGTGACTTGGAAACCACACACTGTAATGATGAATAACTGCCTCAGGATTACTGTGTTGGACAGGCTTGAGATGGGTCTCATCCAAAGTAAATTCCCCTAGAAAAGCAGAGTAACTCCTGAAACATGCTGAAGCACTTGAGGCCACACAGTGCTCACACCTAGCATGGCACTGGGCTCCTACTTTTCCTGTCCAGTGTGCTGAGAGAGGGCTGAAAGGAGAAACATGTACAGGAAGAAAACCTCAGCAAAGAACAAGGTGCTAAGGGATTTTTTTTCTCACACTAGCTAAGAAAGAGTAAGAAATGGCTGCCCTGTGGGATTCTTTTAAGATCATTCTGAGTCTTCTAGAACTTGGGTATTTCTCCTGTTTTCCTAATGATTTTCCCTGATTGTTTTGTTACAGTTCTTCTTGTTTTACACACACACACACACACACACACGAAATGCTCATTTTAGTCTGCTAAAAGCCATTCATCATCGTGATCCATGGAAATTAGTTACCCACTCTTTACTCTTTAAGTAATAACTCATTGCACGTGGGCTTTAAGGCACAGATGCACTCCTAAAGTTCATGTAATTAGGAAAAGACAGTTTTTTTTAAGTAACTTCATTAATAGTCAATAATTAGAACAAATCCAAACGTCTTTCAGCAATAAGTAGACAGTCTCTGTGTTACAGTCATATAATGGAATTCTACAAGTCACTGAAGCATGCAATCTGGATGGCTCTGAGGTGTTCCCCTGCATGAAAGAAGGCCATCGAGGGAATTTGTAGTTATTTCTTTATTTGCAGAATTCTTGAATGATGGCATTTTAATGATGGAGATTAGTGGTAGCCAAGAACTGTGGTCAGGTAGAGAATGATAATACTGTACTGGAATAAAAACATACTGTTCCCATGAATGCCTGAGAAGTCCCATACCTTGGCTATAGTGCTGGTTACATGCTATACTTTGGATTGCAATGGCCCTGAAATCTCATGTGACTGTAGTCTTGGTCCTCCAGCAGTGTTTAGAAGTGGGGTCTTTGTGACATGATTGGATCACATACACTCTGACCTCAATAACGGGTCACTCCATTAATGGGTTTATTATACTTTAATGATATATTAGAAGGCAGGGAGAACTCTAAGAGTTGGGGGGCCTAAAAGAGAAGTGGGTCATGGGAGACATGTCCATAAAAGAGTGTTTTGGCAGCCGGGCGGTGGTGGCGCACGCCTTTAATCCCAGCACTTGGGAGGCAGAGGCAGGAGGATCTTTGTGAGTTCGAGACCAGCCTGGTCTACAAGAGCTAGTTCCAGGACAGGCTCCAAAACCACAGAGAAACCCTGTCTCGAAAAACAAACAAACAAAAAAAAAGAGTGTTTTGTCTACTGGACTATTTTGTTTGTTTCCCAACCATGATGGAGTTAGCAGTTCTGCCACACACTTCCACCAAGATGTACTTCCTCACTGCAGGCAACTGCATCAAGCACTTACTAACTGAAACCTCTGAACACATAAGCGAAATTATGTCTGTCTTCTTTGTAAGTTATCACAGATATTTTGCCACAACAATGAATAGGTGACTACCATAACCACATGGACCTATGTGTATAGTAAAATTTCATTGAAGAACACACCCTAAATAAGTCTTGTGAAAACCAAATAAAACTTTCTATGTAGTTGTCACAAAATGTTGACACAAAACTTGTCCTTTTATTCTAATCCCCATCCCTGGCGCTCTTGTCTATGGTGGAAGCTGGTTGCAAATTTTTCACCATTGGTGTCACAAGCAGGAAGATGTTCTTCCCCTACTGACTGGGGCGTTCACTCTCAATGCCAGAGATTCTGTCTCCTTGTGTTTATACATGTTTCTTCAGGACAATTGCTTCCTTTGTCTTCCATTTCCTCTGTTCACTCTGTTAACTTTGCTAATGCTGTCCTCTTTTTTTCTAAACCCAATGTTTTTGTATTTTTATTTTTATTATAAGACATTTTTAATTAAGATACAATTATATAACTTCCCATGTGTATGTATGCATGTATGTTTATGCATAAACATGTATACACACACGCTACAACCTGCTGAGGCCATTTTTGTTGTTTGTGTGTTGTATCTTGAACTCTTGAGCCAAATATCACTTTTTACATATTTTAGATACTTCTCCACTCACAAATAATGCTCCAAGGATACGTGTTGTCACCCACTGGCCATCTTTTGCTCTGTGTATTTGTCATCAGTTCTGTTTCCCTGTGACCCCTTAGATCTCTTCTGAGATGCTTTGACTGCTGCTCCTTCCTCACATTCCCTTTAGATAGCTCAAAAACACCAGAGTGGTTGGCACCTCAGGACCCTAACGAAGGTTAGAATAAATTCTAAGAGGACTAAATAAGGGATTAGTGTTTAGACAGATGCCCTGCTAGGGAGAGAGGCCATGACTAGGGAACAAAGATGGCAAACTTCCAAGATGGTTGGCATCTTCTTCATGCTCCTGATCTGAGACAAAAGCATAGTAGCTCAAACAAAAGCCTTATGGGCTGCTTCCCCTGCCAGGAGGCCCTTGCTGTTGCTGATAAATTGGCTCAGCAAGTCCAAGGCCAGATCAAGACATGTATTCACAGCAGTTGCAGACCAGTTGGCCATCCTGTCTTTCTTCAAACTGACTAACCTTAAATCAGGATAGGAAGACCCTTCAAATACTTTTCAAAAACCCCAGCCCTCACTGAGAGGCTGGAATTCTGCTTCCCAATATTCCACCTCTGCTTGGCAAAGAGTCATTGTGTGTGTGTGTGTGTGTCTGTGTGTGTGTGTGTGTCTGTGTGAATGTGTGAATGTGTGTGTGAATGTATGTGTGCATGAATTTGTATGTGTGTTCATGAATGTGTGTGTGCATGAATGTGTGTGTTCATGAATGTGTGCGTGCATGAATGAATGTGTGTGTGTGCGTGTGTATGTGTGTGCACATGAATATGTGTGTTCATGAATGTGTGTGTATATGTGTGTGCATAAATGTGTGTGTGCATGAATGTGTCTGTGTGCATGAATGTGTCTGTGTGCATGAATGTGTGTGTGTGTGTGTGTGTCCTCACTGCTAATAAAAGCCTTTCTTTACTGGAAATAAAAATCACATCTTAATGTAAGCAGTCACTGTGCCATTTAGCTGAAAACCAAGAAAAGTAAGCATACTGCAGAAAGACCTAGAGATCTTGTCCTCCCAAAACCTATATTTCTGAACAAACTTAGTGACCTTATGATTCATAGAAAAATAGTGAGCGTTAGCTAGAGCTGGCTAAAAATAGAGTAGGCCTCTAGCAAGATGAGCCATAATGGAGACACAAACACTAAGAGAAGTCCTCAAAATAAGTAACTAGAAATTATAACACCCATGCAAGCTACCAAAGAATTCACTGATAAAACCAAGTGGTGTCTGGAAGTCCTTAAAAACCTTCATCAAAATAAATATTATATACAGGAAGCAGAAGACAGGAAGTTGGTCAGGTATGAAGAGATTATCAAAGCAAGGTAGGAAGCATGGGCTTCCCTATTTTTCTGCATGTTGGTAACTTTTATAATATGAAATTTCAAAATTGTGTGCAGGTATATTTGCCCTTTTCCATTCCAGTGGTGATCTAGCACATGTTGATTCAACAAAGTAGGGGTCACCAAAGGTCTCTGGTATCCAGAGGCGGAGGAACAGTCCAGGAATAACTGTAGAATTCTAGATTCAGTGAATGTCAAGATTCCCTTGCCAGTATCATTTTCTTTGCTGAGACAGACTTTGTGTTCATTAAGCCAGATGATGGGCAAACACTGTTTAGTTATTTGGGAACAATTAGGGATATATCAAAACTTTGTACAAAAAGTTGCTTTTAGATTTCGCAAAGTGTAATGTCTTAAAGAACAAGGCTGACCCTACAGGAATCCTATGGGGGAGTGGGGGGGTGCAGGTGAGCACAAGTGAACTCTGTGTTGGAGTTATACTCAGTATCCAAATCGTTCCTAAGAAGTGAGCTTCAGTGGAGGGCTGTTGACTCTTCTAGGTTGTTGGACAGCGCTGAACAAGTTACAAGCCACAGGCCCACATTTCCAATGTCTTTTCAATGACCTTCACCTTCTTATGCTTAAGCAGAAAACTAAGTTAGTTGATCACCATAGCAACTTAAGATAAGGGTAGCTTCTATACATTTCAGAAACTCTAAGTAAACAATGTCATTCTAAACTGTTGTGCAGACTAAAAGCATGATTCACCTTAAGCAATGGAACGGGTTCTTTCAAGACTGGGAATAAACTGAACTCTTTTCTTGTGAATGGAGGAAGACAGCTGTCTACCTGATGATGAAAGGGAGTTATTTTGCAAGACATACTGTCAAGTGCAGTTCCTAATTGTTTTTTGAAGTGAGAGCATCACAAGAAGCAAAACAGTAACTGCCTCTCTCTTTCATCACTGTTCAAACTCTCATAGAGATCCAGATACATCCACTGCTGCAACAGCCTCTGTATCATAGTGGTCCCAAGTGCACATCACTTATTGGCAGTGGCAATGGCAGTGGCTATGCATAAGAACTGAAGGACTTGACTAGTGTCAGACAAATGCAGAGTATTCTTCTTTTAAAAGAAGGACAGCATTTTATACTGCTACGTACCATTTTCTCATTCATATTACTTAATACTTCCTTAGATTAGGCTCTTTCATATATTTCCAACCACCATATTGAAATTGTACAAGCAAGAGAATTTCAGATATGTGTGTGTGTGTCTTACTTACATATATGTAAGTATATATACATCCTGTTATGAATGTGTGTGTGTGGATAGACAGACAGACAGATAGATGATAGATGATAGATAGATAGATAGATAGATAGATAGATAGATAGATAGATGATGGATGGATGGATAGATAGATAGATAGATAGATAGATAGATAGATAGATAGATAGATAGATTCATAGGGTATTCAGCATTTCCTTTCAAATCAAGAATACTTGCAAAGTAACATTTTGAGCATTAAGAAAACAAAAGCAGGCAACAAAAATTAACCTTCCATAGTTACAGGGTGCAAAACTCTGACCTTACCAGAGTGACTTTTTAATGACTCAGTGTGCCTTCTTAAACAAACTAGTAAATAAAGTAGCTACAGTTTCTTCTAGAGAAGACATAGAATGTTTTGATGCATAGTTCAGTTTCTGGGCTCTGTATAAACTAAGCCAGGGCAAGAGCTGACTAATAATGAGGGCCTCTGGGAAACTTTTTTCTTTTCTTCAATTTAAGGGGAAGTCCAGCTTCTACCAAGCCCTTTAAAAATAGGAATGGCCTGCTGTTCTCCCTCCCTCACACAGACACAAATCTTTTAAGAGTTTGGAGTCAATTATAAAGTATTTTTCTTCTAGATCCATGGAAACCAGAGCTATAACCTGAAGAGATGCCAATGCTTCATGGCTATCAGATGGCTACTGCAAACGAGGGGACTACTTTGCTGCCTTGGCCCGAGGGGAGCAAAGCATGCAGCACGCCCTGTTCTCCTCCAAGGTACACAGCCATGCCAAGTGGGACTCTGAGAACTAGCCATCCTCTCTCCAAAAACGAAGAAATAAATTCAAACAGGACATTAAATTAATAGGAGAAAGCTCAACCTGACAGATTCTGAGGCACTGCTCAAGGCCAAAAATTCTATTAAACTTAAACATTACAGCACTGTATTCTTGCTCTTCAAATTAAAACGAAGACGTGACTGAACAAGATGTTAGACTATTTTGATCCTAACTCTCCTAGGAAATCATAGGTGTCTGGCCATCATTCTCTAATTTCACCCCTCAAAGTGTTTAGCCTGTGTTTCATGAGTTCGACTCTACTGGGATTCCTTAGGGGCTGTACCTAGATCCCCTAAGAACCTCTTGTTCTTGCTACAAAGAGTACTGACTAAGCCCAACTCCGTGTAAGAACTTTTGGCTCCTCAATACCTCATTTATTTAGCCCCAAACTCACATACTTTTCCAAAGCAGTAATTGCTCTGTCTGACTCCACTGCCATCCTCAATTGTCTCAGGACACAGTGGGAACTCCTTTGCATTTGTACTGTCGTAGGACTGTCGCTTGCTTCCTTGTCCCAACCTGAACAATAACTTACCTTTACAGTTCTAAGAAAAGTTTCAAAGTGCTCATACAAAGTGACTTTGTTTTAGAGACATGTATTAGGAGACATGGGCAGGTGTACAGTGTTAACATGGTGGGTGTGCATATGTGTGAGGCATGTGTGCCTCTGTGTGCATAGGTGGTACATGTGTGTGCTGTGCATGTGTGTGTGTAGATGTGCATATATGTGCCTGTACATGTGTGTGTGTGTGCCGCTGTGTGTGTGCCTATATGTATGTGTGTGCACATGCAGATGCATTTCTTAGTGGAGTTAGAAGGGTGCTTGCTTCTCATCCATTATTTTCATCAACATTGCTGACTTACTCCACCAGTTTTGCTGACTTGTTCTGCATGCCACGGACTTTCCTCAGTAGTACTTAGGTTAAATTTGTGTGTTCATTTGTAATCTCAGTTAGGTCATTGTCCACTTTTTTCCTCATAAAACTTGACATCTCCTACTTCAGTGTCCTTTAGCTCAGCCGTTAAAAAACTAGACTTCTTTGGAGGAGTCATGTTGCCTCACTTCCTCATGCTTTCGTTGCTTCTGTGTTGTGATTTGTGCAACTGGTGGTCTTGATTCTTCTCCTAGTCTTAAGGGAAGACCTTACTGAGTAGCCTGCTATTGATGGACCAATCCCCAGAACGATGTTGCAAGGAAGAAATAAACTAATACAATAGCAACAGCAACAAACTATGCAACATAAAGACATGCACTCAAAATCAATTGCAGCCCCCATCCCCAATGAATCATTAGTGATCATAAAACTGGAAACCGCAAAACTTCTGTAGTACATATACACAAAGGGAATTTTATTCAGCTGTAAGAAAGATGAAATAAAGGAGGAGAAACTGGGAAAATTATACTCAGACCCAGAAAGATGAATGTTGTATGTATTCTATAAGTGGGTGCCAACTTCAGCTTGTTTGTTTTGCATCTTAAAGTTGGACCACAAGTAGATGTCCTGAAACTAGAAAGGGATCAGTGCAGGGAGGATGCACTTAAGGAAGGAGATAGTAAAATATAGGTGGAAAAGAAAACAGAACAGTGGAATGCTGGGTGCAGAAAGGCTTAACCAAGGAATGGAATGATGAAGGAAATGAAGCACCCAAAGGAATGGTGTTTGAAGAAGTTCACATGAAAACCTTGTATCTCACAAGAAGAACATACTGTAGGTTAAAAGTTTAACTGGGGATAGGAGCCAAGAAGCCAGAAGATATGGAGGCAGGAACATGGATATCTAGAAATCCATTAGTTAGCAAGCTAATTTCAAAAAATATATTTTGAAAAGGAGTTCAAACACAGATACCCCACATAGCTGGACAATGTTATTTCCAAAAGACATGGGTTATGAAATAAAAATTGCAGTGCCAGGAATAAGATGCCTCCCTATGTGTTATTGTTCACCAAGGCCCTGAAGGTCTCCAGCACAACACAGGCTATTACCATTGCTTTTAGTTGTCCACAATAACTACAAAATAAGACCCTATTGCTGAAGATACTATACACTTCAGCTGCAGACATGGGGAAATCAAGCTCAAACTGACCAAAAATACTTTCTGATGGCTTGCTTTCATCAGTTCTAGTTGCTAGTGAAGAAAGGCATCAATGGTATTACCCAGTGATCAACCTTAAATTCTGTAGTACCTGCCTGCCAGGAACAATGTGCCCATTGGTGCAATAGTGTCATGACTGTTATAGGGTAACCAACCACTTTCTGATTCAGTCTGAAGATTTCTCCTCCCCCAAAAAATGCATGGCTGATACTGGTTACCTAGTCAAATGCCTATGAATTATAAAACCATGGCTAGGCCCATGAGATAACCTACTAGTGTTTTGTAAAATGGCCATGTTATCAAACTTCCTTTTAAATATTCATGCATATACTCATAGACCAAGATGTTCCTCAATTTGGCCAGAGACGCCTCCTTTTGCAGTGGATATCCGTTAGTGTAGAGCCTTATAACTGGTCAAAGAGCTGAGAATAAGTGACCAGAACTGCCTGGCCCTAAATTAGACAATCTTCATCATCTCTCTCCTGCATCTTACCCCTGTCAGGGCTTAGGAAACAAAGAGTAAGGGAAAAGAATGTAAGAGTTAGAGGATGAAGAGAAATGCTGTGAAATGCTGTCTTCTAGATAAGACATGGACATTGCAGGCATGAACCCTTGTAGCTAAGATTACCTGCACAATATCAAGGCATTAAAATTCCAGCATGGATAAGGGAGGAAGAAGCTCATGACGAGCTATTGGCAGTTGCTAGAAGCTGCAAGAGAGACAGTATTTTTTCCTTTAGGTATGACAGTTGCCCATGTATCAGTAGATGGCCCTAAACCCATGTAGTTCAGGCAGCACTAATTAGATGTAGTGGGCTATATACATATTAAGAAAAGAAAACATGAAATTAGGAGTAGTGTGTGTTAGGGAAATCAAGAGAGAAAGCTGAATGAGAAGAGGGGTGAATATAATCATAATACAGTGCATATATATATGAAATTATCAAAGAACAGAGTGATTCTACTCTAGAACATGCTACGAAGTTAAAGTTATTTAGGGGAATATATTAGTGCTGCTCTCAGCCTTGGTTATAGAAACTTCAGAATGCAATGAGCAACAGTTAAGGCAGAGACTCATAAATAGGAAAAGTGCTTACAAAAGGACTATAGAGTATTCATCCTTAAACAAGTCATATATAGTGTGGAATACTATGTTCTTGACATGACATGTCAATTGTGGTCATGATCACGCAATAGTGGCACAAGAAATGTTCATGGTCGTGGTGGGGAGCTCTTAAGGCTCAAACCCTTCCTGAAGAGCTATAAGTAGCTAATGGTTGCTGGGGAATAAGAAGTCATATTCATTAGTGGTACAGACACTGGTAAGCAGAGCTTGCTCTAGTTAAATACCTCCCCCACCATGTTCACACAAGCAATCCTAATGAAATTCAGTGGTGCACCAAAAACAATATGAATGTAGGAGAGGGACCTGGAAAGGAGAAGTTAAGTGGGAGGGTGAGGAAGATAAAAGGGTATAATGGGTGGTGTGACAGACGATTCCTTACAAATCGGAGAGCATCAGTCATCATATAATGGAAGAGAGGCAACCAGTTGGACTTGTGGTCTCTTATCTTTGGTTCATGTTGTTACTGGGTATAACAACACTGAGTATGTGTGTGTGACGTCTACCAGAGCTGTCTTCACCATGCTAACTCCCTTTTTTGTGTACCAGAGGCCTCTACTGGCCACAGTTAACTTTGCAATCTGTGGGCTGGGCAGATTCTTCCATCCTTCTGAGAACCCTCAATAGTACCCTCCTAGCTTGGCCTTTGAGCTGGTGGTGTCTCCCAAGAGTACTGGGTGGATGGAAAGCAACCACAGCACCAAGATGAAATGTATGGAGGGCTCATCTTCATACTTTCGAGGTTTTCTCTGTCATCTAGCTAGAGAAGCGTTGCTCATTCTTGGACTCCATAGCAGTGAACAGCAGACTGGTGGCCCCAGAAAATGCTCCACCATCTGGTTTCAGGTTCAGACCTGTCAATCTTCATAGCTGCTCCATTAATGAAATATGGTCCCAGCCATGAAGGCATGGCTCTCCCTCTCCTTAATGAACTTCCCAACCTGAGTTCGATCTCCTGCTCCTTATTCCCTAAAAAGATAAACTCTTCAACCCTCCTCCTTCCACGGTTGCCTCTCTGAGCCTTGAGTTCACTCTATATGTGTCCAAATTGAGGCTCCCCAAAATCTGTCCATTTTCTGGTCTCAGACTTCTGGGGTAACTCAGGTTGTTACCAACAAATACTTTATCCAAAAGGGCAACACACTGTTTCTTTCTGTGTCATATCAGGTAAGAAAATGGCATGTCTCTCTACGGCTTCACCCACATCAGCAGCTAAATTTGAATGGGCTTGTGTTGAGCATGGGACCCCTTGGTTATCAACTGGCTTACCATTTTGGAAGAAAAATTTGAATTCCCTCCCTGTGTCAGGGTACCACAGAGTTGAGGCTGTGTGTGGCTTACTTCTCTTCATCCACTCTTTCCTAGCACCCTTCTATTTCCTCTGTGGGTTTCTAAAATTTTCCTTCTACTTCTCTCTTTAAAAGAGAATTATATAAACATTAATTACATTGACATAGAATTTCTTCTACCTACCAACTCATCTGATAATTACTGTAGTAATTTTCAAATAAATATTAAATGAATCAAATTATAATTAAAGGAAATAAGATCCCTGAATGAAGGGCCTGGAAAAAAAGGTGAAATACTTCTTTATAACAAGCTTTTTTGTCTTCCATGATATTTTTTTCTTGTAGAAGAAAGAATACAATCTATCCAAATATGTAAAGACGAGAGGGAGTTATTAAAGCCACACCCAGGCATAATGACTCGTGCTAGTAATTCCAACATTTGGGATACTGAGACAGGGGGATGTTTGGGACCTATCTTGGCTTCATAGTGAGTTATAAACCAATATGGACTAACCTGTGCAAATAATAATAATAATCTATAAAATCTAAAACTCCAACAGTAACATTTTTATTTAATGAATTTAAAAGTGAAATACCATATTTTTACCCCAAAGTTAAAAGCAAAGTAAGCAAACTTGAGCTTACTTCTAATACTCATTACGGTATTAGAAGCTCAAATATATGCAGTCAGGCAACAAAAACAAACAAAAGGCAGACAAATAAATGAAGGAATGATTTTGTCCTTAGAAGAAAACAACATAACTACCTGTTAAGAAAAGTCTCACAATTCTACAATAAAAGCCTAGCTCTAATCACTGATTTCAGCAAGTTTGCAAGATTGAAGAGAAATATACAGAAATCAATTCCATGTACATGTATTAGCAATGAACTTTTGAACACATAAGCTAAGTCATATCAACTTACAGTTGCTTAAATATTAAAAAAAAACAGTGTAGATATAAATACACCCAGACACATACAGGATTTGCCTGTTGGAAGCTATAAAACACTAACGAAAGAATCAGAGAAACTCTAAAACTAAAGGAGAGACATTCTTTGTTTGTGAATTAGGAATGATGCCAATTCTTTAAAAATACTGACAAACAGACTTAGCACAATTTCTATAAAAATGCTAGCCAAATACTTGATATACATAGACAAAATATTCCTAACATTCATGGCACAGAAATTCAAAGAACTCAAGAATTTTGGAAAAGACCCATAAAGTAGGATGAATCACTATTTTCAGTTTCATCACACATTATATGACATAAATAAGAAAGACAAACAAATATCTTAGCATCATCATGTACCATCATACATGCACATAGTCCTAGAAACATAAAGGCTGAGACAGGAGGATGGAGGATTTGAGGACAAACTGTACTGCATAGCAAAATTGACTAAGGGAGAAACATAATATGGACAAATTGGTGAATAGAATTCTTCAAGGGCTCTCAAAGAGATAAACACAATACAGCTCATTGGTTTTGGGTAGAGTGTAAAAGGATCAATAAAAGAAATGAACTCTCTCAACAAATGATGCTGCAAAAGAAGAGAACTCCACTGAAAGTTTGGGATTTTATATAAAACAATGAACTCAAACTTATAACAAAATGTAAGACAGAAATCTATAAAACTTTTTGAAATGTAGGGAAAAGTATAGGCTGGGCAAAGTCTCTTTTGGACTTGAAGCCAAAAGTAAACTCCATGACACAAACGCTATACATTGAACTCCAATACCAAGAACATTTGTCCAAAGGGAGATTGTAATAGGAGAATAAAAAGATGCTTCAGACTGAAGAGACATGTGTGTGTGAAAACCACTCATCCCCAGAGTATCCAAAGGAAACAAGGGACATGCACAGACACACCCACAGTGGGACTATACAGCTGGCAGGTGAGCCCCTGAAAGGAAGATCAATATTCCACATCGTTGGCTACTAAGGAAATATAAACTAAACTCACAGCCGTGCACTCACTCCATACCTGTCTGTAAGGCTAAAAATAAAACATACTGACAACCCTGAATGCTAGTGAGGTTGTAGAAAAACTGGACCAAGTGTACATGACTGGTGGGAATACAAAATGGTAGAGTCATTCTGGAAAAGAAAGAGTTTGGCAGCTGCTTTTAAGAAGAAAAAAAAAAAGAAAAACTAAACAGTCAACTACCATATGACCCTGTAATTGTACTCCTGGGCATTTATCCCAGAGAAATGAAAAACTTATGTTCACACAAAAAACTTATTCATCAATGTTTATAGCAGTTTTATTTGTGATCGCCATGGATTGGAAACAACCCAGATGCAATTCAAGGGGGGAAAGAAACATCTTTTTGACAAATGTGCTAGAATAAGTGGATATCTGTGCAGAAAAATATTAAACCTGACCCATACTTCAAAATAACCATGAAAATTAACTCAAGATGGTAAACGTAAGTTCAAACTCTAAAGGCCCCAGACAAAAACAATGACAATGGTGTCATGAATGTGGGATGTGCAAAAAAATAGGCAGAATAGAAAAGAGCACAAAAATAAATGTGTATGTGCATGCGCACGTGTATGTGTAAAGGGGAAGCTGTCAATATTTTTAAAGTCTTCTTTTCAAAATGTAAGCTTTACGAAACTGAGAAGGTGCAACACACACTAGGAGAAAAGTATCAGAGACGCAAGCGTAAACCCATCTTCTAATGTGTGAGACATGTCTACACGAAGCCAGGCACGGTGCTCCATCTCTATTGTGTGAGATTGTCTACACAAATGGTGCTCCACCCCTGCTGTCACTGCACATTCTAGATTGAAGCAGGTGGATCAGGAGTTTGATAAGAGATCTAAATACACAGTGAGACCTTGTTTTCAATCACCACCCCACTCAAAAAGGAA
>NC_022032.1:8965940-8979966 GCF_000317375.1 Microtus ochrogaster
AAACTGTGTCCGAGTGCTTATGGCATCTTCACTCACAGTATCTCAAAACTGGAAACTATTCAAGTATCTATGCTTTGTCGCACTGATACACAGGGAAACAGAAAACAGAAACATGGGACAGCGTGTGGGAATCTCAAAGGCACCAGGATGAATTAAGATCTCAATAGAAAGCTGTGCCCATCATTGCAGTGATAGCATTCTAGTTATAAGAAACAGAATAGTTTTGGTGACAAAGTGCAGTCACTACCTGTAAGTAGGAAAGCAGGAGGTAGTGTGTGGAGGCTGAAGAATTTTCTGGAGGTGGGGGACTTAGAGAAGCCTTTTGGAATGGAGAGTTTTATTTATATCTCAATGGAGAGGGTGCTCCCGAGTATATACACAAATCAAATTTAATTTTCAAAATAAATTTATTTATTCATTTATTTTGCATCCCAACCACAGTTTCTCCTCCCTGTTGGCCCACCTCTCTGATGCAACCCCCAATCCACTCCTCCTCCATTTCTTTTCAGGAAAGGGCAGGTCTCCCATGGATATAAACAACACATGGCATATCAAGTTTCAGGAAGACTAAGCACCTCCCCATGTATTAAGGCTGGGTAAGGTGATCCAGTATGAGGAAGGCCTGTAAAGGAGGCAAGAGACAGCTCCTGTACCCACTGTTCGAAGTCCCACACGAAGACCAAGCCACACAACTCTAACGTAAATGCCGAGTGCCTGGGCCAGTCCCATGCAGTCTCCCTGGCTGTTGGTTCATTCCCTGTGCACCTGTCAAGCTTTATTTAACTAAACACTTAAAACTGGACTTACTCGAATATAAATTATACAGCCCTGGAGATACATCTAAGCTGTGAGACAAATACTTAGGATCTGCAGGCTTTGGGCCAAGTTCCCAGCATTCCAAATATGACTTCTCAATGAGGATGTTCTATCCGGAATTCACCAAGGCCAGCTGGCCTGAGTCTGAAAAAAGCATAAAACCGGACTTGCTGAACATAGCGGACAATGAGGACTAATGAGAACTCAAGAACAATGGCAATGGGTTTTTGATCCTACTGCACATACTGGCTTTGGGGGAGCCTAGGCAGTTTGGATGCTCAACTTACTAAACCTGGATGGAGGTGGGCGGTCCTTGGACTTCCCACAGGTCAGGGAACCCTGATTGCTCTTCAAGCAGATGAGGGAGAGGGACTTGATCGGGGGAGGGAAATGGGAGGCGGTGGCGGGGAGGAGGCAGAAACCCTTAATAAATAAATAAATTATAAAAAAAATTAAAAAAAAGAAGTGCTTTATTGCTCTGTGTTGGTAACAGGTGACATTATCTATATCTCTTCTCCTTATCACCCCAACTGGTCCATCATGGTGTCCCACAGCAGAGAACAAGCTGAGGAAACAATGAGTTGAAATGAGATTTCTTAGAGCCTTACACAGTTCAGAGATGGATGTCTCGAGCCGTGCAGTGGCATTCTCTGGGCTGCCACCAGAAAATAGGAACTGTGTGTGTTACTCACTTCCTAACACCGCCCTCTGCACAAATGGCCATTTTATTTTAGAATGTGGAACAGTGCGATAGAAAGCAAGTGGCCTGGTTTAGGGAAGCCGCATTTTAGCCAATGTGAGAAGTTCTACATTATCTGAGACAAGAGGAGAGCTAAGATGGAGATTTGTGAGAAGCAAAAATAACTCCAAACTGAACGACGGAACAAAATTCCAGCCTCCTGCTCCAGCAGCTTATGACAGAGCCAGCAAGAAAGGGCTTAAGCAGTCACCACCTTTTCTCTTTGGGCTCCTAATTTTTACCCACCTTCGGGTAGAGGGCAATAATAGACACAGAAAGAATGTGAGAAAAAGCCAGGTGGTGGGATTCCCAGCACTCAGGAGGCAGAGACAGGCAAAGCTCTGTGAGTTTGAGGCCCACCTGACTACACAGAGAAACATGTCTTCAAAAACAAACACAAAACAAAAGAACAATTTCCAGGTTTGAGGCAACTTGAAAATACTAAGCATCCTAAAGCATGCCAATAGATATCCCAGAGACATGGCTTCATTCCCTCTTCCGCTTTATCATAATCTAATCACACATGTGCAAATGATGCCTTATAACTAAAAAGATTCTTTTAAAATGCTACTGAACTGCCGGGCGGTGGTGGCGCACGCCTTTAATCCCAGCACTCGGGAGGCAGAGGCAGGCGGATCTTTGTGAGTTCGAGACCAGCCTGGTCTACAGGAGCTAGTTCCAGGACAGGCTCCAAAACCACAGAGAAACCCTGTCTCGAAAAACCAAAAAAAAAAAAAAAATGCTACTGAACTGCCATCAACCAAAGCAAAGTTCAACCCTTTCTATTCACTGGTTTTACAAATGCGTTGCTGACCCCACGAACCCAGGACTCAATGCTCACTTAAAGCTGACTGCTGGGGTGCTATAATGAGAAGAAATGTGTAACTGACTTCAGAAGAAAAAGTCAGCTCAGAGCACTCGTGAAATCTACGCAACACTGCAGCTCTTTTCGGAAATCTAAAGCACATGGGCACAAACCAAAGGAGTAATGGGTTTGGCTCTCTGAGGCCATACTACTCTTGATTAATCCCCTTGGCCCTTTGCTTCCAATAGATGAGAAGAGGAAACAAAACAGACCACAGGATAATCCTTGGGGGAGCAGATGGAACGATGCTGGAATGATAGCAAGCATCAGGTATTCTACCTCTGGGTTGGGAAGGACACACGTTGTGGTGTAAGAGCTCATCACTGCTTCTGCACATGTGGCTCTGAGCTGTCCCTGATAGGCTGCAGTGTCCATTATTCACGTCCCCTGCACTCCTCAGTTAAAGGTCAGCTTGGGAAAAGCGATGACCTGCTTCCCAGCCAGCACCCACTGACTGTTTCTTCTGGTTCTTCCTCCTTTGTCATCAATAGACCGGCTGTCGGCCAGGTGCCTGGGAAGACGTCCCAAAGATGTATAAATCACTGGGTATCATGTGCACATCAGCACAGCTACTTCTGGGCTTGAAGGACAATCAATAATGTGTTTTTAATAAATACGTTATACAAAAGCCTGAGCTCTTCCTATGAAATATGAGCCATGCATTGAGGCCCCAGGTGCCTACTCTCAGAAGCATCAACCTGGGTAGAAGAAGAAGAACCTGCTGCTGGGTCTGCCAGGAGCTCTGGGGCTGTGCTACACAAACACTGCTCTCGTGGACTTGGCCTGTTAGCCGTGCAAAGGATTATTGAGACACAAGGTAGTGAAACAAGCAAGTGAAGTTTCCCCTTGATCTTGCATTCTTCTTCAAGGTCATTCTCTTCCCCTGGGCCTTCCATACCACCACATGCATCCTGGACCCTGAGAAAAAAATTCTTCCCTAGTGTTCAGGAAGCAAAGGTGGTTCTTTTGGACCAATACCCCAGGAACTGAGACCTTGTTCATTCTTCAGAGATGGTAGAAGAGTTGGCGATGGAATCCTCTAACCCAGAACCACTGGGCATCCCTAAGAGCCAAGTGAGTCCTCACTGCTGGCTGCAGTATAAAAGAACTCCATGCCCCACATATAACATTTGACTAACTTTTCAAATGCATAGTAAGGTATATTGACTAGTTAAACCTAAGACCTTAGGAACCAGAGCCAAGATTCATTAAGCCCTAAGCAAAGTTTTCTAAAATTCACATCCTGAAAATAGCAAGGGAGAGTATTCTGTGTTGTGTTAACTTCATTGGTTAAATAAAGAGACTGCCTTGGCTCTTTAATAGGACAGAAAATTAGGTAGGTGGAGTAAACAGAACAGAATGCTGGGAGAAAGAAGCTGAGTCAGTGAGTCGCCATGATTCTCCCACTCCAGAGAGACGTGGGTTAAGATCTTCCCTGGTGAGCGCCTTGTGGGCTACACACATCATTAGAAATGGGCTAGTCCAGGTGCGAGAGTTAGCCAAGAAAAGGCTAAATATAATGGGCCAAGCAGTGTTTAAATGAATACAGTTTCCATGTAATTATTTCGGGGCATAAGCTAGCAGGTGGCCAGGGTGCTGGGGAAGCAGCCCCGCCACTCTTACTACAACAGCAAGGTTCCAGAAACACCTTATCTATTTTCTGTAAAGTATAATGTGTAAATGAGATGGAACTAGTGGATAGTCATTTGGATGAGCAAACTACAAAGGAACGATGGATGGGATAGCCTACAGAGCAGCACAGTAAACAGAAGATAGATCTGAATTCATACTCCACTCAGTGACCTTAAACAAGGAGGCCCTCAGTGTCAAGATTCACAGCTACAAAGTCCATTCCTCAAGGCTTGTAAGTAGCAGGGATTACTCTGTTACAACGTCATACCAAACTCTCTGTCAGACAGATATCTTTATAAAACTCAGAGCTACACTTAGATACAAGAAAGAAAAACCTATGGCACACACGGGGCCACACAGGTTAGTATTCCCTGTTGAGACTCTGAAGGAAATGAGGGAACAACCAGTCATCAGTGGGCAGAATGCCCAGAAAGTCAAGGCCTGTGCAGGACAGGAGCTGGGGACACAGTTACAGTTAGCAAGGGCGATGAGGCTAAGCATGATCACAGAGTGACAGAAACAGTCAGATACCATTAAATCCTGCCGCTTTCTCTAGCAAGGACCTCACTTTCCACTAAGCACCAGAGAATAGCGTCAGGGAGAGAGCAAAGTCATCCTGGCTCCAGTGTTTACACAACAGCTTGTGCTCAATAAAGACAATTGGAATGATTGTTAGGAAACCACATGATAAAAGGGGGGCTTACATACATTATATCATGTCTTCATTTTTCCATTTGAATAGGTAAGACCAGGGACATCTATCCCTAACAATCTTTGTGCTTGTACCCAAGGGAGAACTGAGAATCTATCCATGGAGTGATTCTAGTCATTTGAAAGGAATGTGCAATCATCTTGGACTTTTGTCCAGAGAATAGCAATAGTGATGTCTGCTCATCAACCATGTGCTCAAAGAAATTGTAAGATCCTTACATGGAGCATCTTCTCAGTAGGAGTGCTGTCTCTATACTGCGACAAGGCAGATATCAATAATATGAGTTAAGCATCCTTATTTGTCAGATACAAAATATGTAAACACACAGTTCAGTTCAACACCTCTTTGGAACAAACACTACCCAATGTTCACACGAGTCATGTCCAGTCTCCCAGAAATATCCTATGCCCTGACTATCAGATCTGCTATTACTATAAGAACTGAACAATGGAACATTCCAATAGAGTGGATAAAGGGGCAAAAAAAAAAAAAAACCCTCACAGGAAACTGAAATAAAACACTTTTTGTTTTTTTTTTCTTAACTAAATTTTTGATATGTTATATACAGAGAAAGAAATACAATATAGTTGAAATGTTTTCTCCCTGTATTGCCTCTTGGACATGTGACTTTTTGGATAGTCGGCCCTATCAATTTAATAATTAGAGCAGTGGTGCTGGTCCAAATAGGTACCAGAGTCTCCACTGATATTTTATTGCATGATTCAGTTGATTTAATAATAGAAGACAAATTACAGCTCCTTAATTGACCTAAGTTTACTTTTTAAAGGAAGTAATTAAATCTCAAAAATCCCTAGGCTTTTCTCTAGACAGTTCTTCAAGTTTGTGTTTAACTTTCTAAGATCGTACAATAGGGACCCGAGATTTAATTTCAAAATAGCTGAATACATGTTAGGGGAGATAATTGGTGGTATAGTTTTATCTCCCCTGGGAAGGCTTTTTACAATGACTGATTTTACAATGGAAGATGATTTCTGCTCATGTGTTTATTTACTTCTGCATTGCAGGAACCAGAATCCAGGGCCCTCCACACACAGGACAACTGCTCTACAATATTGAGCTACACCCTTAGCCCTAATTTTTGCTATTGTCTTTCAGATATAATGAATGTCATTTGGCACCTGGAAAACAAGACTACTTACAAAGTTGGCTAAATGTGCATTTGAAAGTAGCTTGCTTATAACACAAAAATATCAGGGCTTAGAGAAATAGTCATCTGACATAGTGCTTTCCTTGTGAATGAATGGAAAGGATCTGAGTTCATGTCACCAGAATTCATGTAAATCCTGGCCTAATAGCACATTCCAATACTCCTACCAAGACATTAAAAAAACAGAGATCTACTCAGTGGTAAACAATAAAGATCCCACGTCACATATTATAAAAGAATGATTGGCAACTGAGGTTGTTGTCTGACCTCCACAAACACATATCGTGGCATGTTCATACCTAAACACACACATACACACACACACATACAAGAAAAAGATAGAAAATACCACTAACAAAATAAAGACTTACTGAAGCATATAGCCAGCTATTAATTCATAGAATCCTTGTTTGCTTAAACTGACTGGAATTTTAAGGAGATTTAGGTCAGTCACTAATATGATGGCCAGCTTGGGAAATTTCAATGAGGACATAATTGAGAAATTACCATTTGCTTGTGGAGTCTAGAAGAACATTCTTGTTGCTGCTCTCTTTCTTTGGGATTCTCTAGGGTTTTAAGTTTCAGTCCCACCCTATTATTGCAAAAGCCAAAACCTCAAGCCACCCTTAATTCATCTCTTCTTTGCATACCTACATCTATTCCTTTGGGAAATGCATCAGCTCTACCTCCAAAACACATCTCAAGATGGACCACATTCCCCTTGTCCAAATCCAAATGACAATTCCTCTAGACTGGATTACAGATGTCTGGCATTTAACAGATGTTTAATATTGGCCAAGTATAGCATGAACAAAATCCTAATTGGTCCCATTTGCCAGTCTTTCTACGCCCCTCCCCTGCCTTCAGACTGCCTTCTGTAAACAGTCTGATATTGTCAATATAAAACAGGGAAGGTCCCATGTTCCTCTGCTAAGTTTTCAATTCACTCTCATCAAATTTGGAGTGAGATGTCAAATCTAATCCTCTTGTCTATGAAGCCTTCCATCCCCTCCATTCTTCCTCAATCATCCCAAGCATTCTACTTCAACATAGACTTTTTTTCTCTTCTTCACTCAGAACATCATTTTCTTCTGTTATAGTCTGGATGTGGGTGACTACCAAAGGTTCATGTGTTAAAACCTTGGTTTCCAGGATGACATTATTGTGAGATACTGTAGACCTTTAGGAGGTGGGGGTCTAGTACAAAGGGCTTAAATCATTAGATATTTTCTCCGGAATAGATATTTGGATTCATTACCAGGATTTAGCAATTTTTCTACCATGCGTGCTCCCTATCGTTGACATCCTGCTCCCTAACCAGATGCATTGAGTCTTCTTGATCTTGAAATAGGAGCTCCAAAATTGTAAGTCAACATAAGCTTTTAGTAGTTTGTTCAACTCATTTATATTTCCTAGTAGTATCCCAATAGTAACACAAAGCTAGCTAGCACGCCACCGTTATTACTCTTTCTTCTAGCTCTAATCACTACCCTGAACAGATAAACAGACCTCTATATGTTCTTATCTCACATCAACCCTTTTGCCATCTTGCTCCTGTCCCCATCAGATCTCTGGATTGAATCAGATGGCATCAGCCACATCTTCCTTATTACTAAAACCCAGCTGTCTTCTTCCTTAGTTATTCTCCCAGAATATTTGACACTGTATATCCTTCTTTGTTTGAAACACCCACTTCTTTTCTCCATTGAAAGTAGCCATATTATCGTCCTCCTAGAAGGTGATAGGAGGAAAATAATATAATAATAAAATAATAAGTGATCCTCCAAGACGGGTCCCTTCCCTTGCACAGTACCAAAAGTTGTGGTTCTTTACTCTGGGATCTGATTCATGCCAATCCTTGAATCTGGACTTCTCTTCTAAATTTCAGACTCATAATCCTAACTGCCTTTTTAACATTCCTTTTATCAACTATCACAGGAAAGGTAAGTGTATGTCCAAACCAACAACATGATCCATGCACTAAGTTTTTCAATTAACCAACATTTAAGTTTGTAAAACCTGGCTTTTTCTCCAGGTGCTTCTCATCTCCAAAATAATAGAACCATATATTTTATGTCATAAATATCTGTGTAACTTTTCATATCTTTCTAGCCTCATACCTCCTCATATCAAGAAATTCAATGAATTCTACCCATATTCCCTTGCTGTCTGCATGCCTCCAGCTCTACTACCAACACCTCTACTTTATCATCTCTGTAGATTATTGAACTAACACTATGTCAGTCTCTTCTCCAGACTATAATTATAGCCATGTATACACATAGTACAATTCAACAGACCAGCTGAGCCCTGCCAGGTTGAGCCCCTACCTGTAGCAAAAGTTCTAGCATGTCTCCGTGGTGCTCCCCCACTGTCTGCCCTCCAGCCACATCTCATTTCTAAGATCCTACCTACTGCAAATCCTTGACAAATGCTGTTTTCCATTCTGAGAACACTGCTCCCTCCTCAGCCAGGTTGCCCATCTGACTTCTGAATAGTAGCCTAGGGGCCATTTCTTCAATTATAACTTTTTTTACTCAATGTATTCTTCTGCCCTTAGAGTTGGGAATTAATTAACTTGACATAAGATTTTATGAATTTCAACTTTTAAAATGTAGCATACAGAGAGAACCAAATGACTCAGAGCTGTGAAAAGGATTATACTAGTTTATAAAGTGTCTTATACAGAGTATGTAGTCAACAAATACCATTAACCTTTCTTAAATGTTCTGACTCCTGTCTGACTATGCAGGGCCAAGAACTGCTATAAAATGTACTTGGGGAATAGAAATTGTAGAAAAGCATCCCTTTCTTCCATCTCCAAAGGAAAAGCATTTGATTAGCAGTGGAGAGGCCATAATATTTCAATGTGTACAGCTTCCAAGTTATTATATCAGCTTCTCATAGAACTCATGACCCGAGATTCATATATTCCATCAAATACTGTCATGTTATGTAAGTAGTGGAGGAATAGAAGCAGTGAAAAAGAACTGCTTCTTGCACTAGGAGAAAGTTGGGAAAAGTAGAATCCCTTTATCAGTCAAGTATTTCTGAATGATGATAGAAGACATTTAATTAGTCAGTGCTCTTTTGATAACCCAGCATTTGTTTTAATATAGAAATGTAACTAGACACCATGAATTGTCATACTAAAACTTTAACTATACATGCATAATATTATTAATTGGAGAAAACAATTTTGAGTTACTTGTAGATGATAGCAGCATTGAAGCTATGAGGCTCTGAGGACATTATAGTTAGTGACTCAACTGTTCAGTATATTTGAGTTTTAGAAATTGTTTTCTAATTATTTGGTCCACCTTTCCTTCACACATCACCATTCAGGGCAGAAAATTATGGAAAACTATGAAACAGACATATTCCTGTTTGTGTGTTTGTATTGTTAAAAAAACAAATGCATACATAATTCCCTTCGATATGAAAGTATCAATGATGACCCATTGGGGCACCGTGCTTTATTCTTCCCATGGAATGTTCTCTGCCAGCAGAACCTCTATGGGAACAATTTACATAGGAGGATGATCTAGGAAACATTGGGAAATGAATTAAGAATGCGGTTCTTCAATTTGACTAATTATAATTTTTTCTCTTCTGTTATCAGTTCATTTTTAGTACATAGAATTTCATTCCCTGGGAGCCTATATTTAGAATTTCTATGTTTAGAAAAGGTGCTTCTCTTCAAATCCTCCTTTGGAGAAAACAAATGCTAGTCGTGACACAAGTAAAGAGTAAAAGCCAAATATGCCAAGGAACATCCAACTGAACACTTAACTATGTTGTCTTCACATATCCTGTACAAGCGTGAATTTCATGGCCACTTGATCAGTGAAAAAGAAGAGGAGGGGGGAAGGAGTGGGGAAGAAGGTTAAAGAAGAGAAGAGAGAAGGAGGGAGAATGGAGGAGGAAGAAGAGGAGGAGAAGGAGGCAGAGGAGGAGGGAGAAGAGAAGAGAAGGGAACAGGAAGAGGAAGAGGAAGAGAAGTGAGAGGATAAAGAGGTAGAAAAAGCGGGGACAGCCAGAGGAGGAGGAAAATGATGAGTAAACATTGTGGCAAAAAGCTACAAGAATGTCCTCATTTGGAAACACAGAATTTAACAGATATAAAGAGTCCATTTATAATTCCACCATCTATGATGGATGTAGATATACATATTGCCTTCTGTGTATTCCAGATCTATAACTCTTCCCCTTATACTAATAGCATAGATGTTTCAAAACACTGTGGAGGAGTGTTTTCAAACAAGAAAAGATAAAGCAAAAGCAATAAAACATTATAAAGCAAAACAAAACATAATAGCGCAGATATTGTTTAGTTAAAAAAGATAGAGGGTATGTAGAGAAGAAAACCTTACTAGTCTGTCTTTAAATTTTAAATTGTATATGTTCTATTTCAATTTTCCTAGTTATAAAAGTCAAGCACATATATAGAGCATAAACATATAATAAAATATAGAAAGTGATTGTTCTATTTTATATGTGTGTATATGTATTTTTCCTCAACTCTTCACTTTACTGTACTGGAATGGGAATCCTATTAATTAAAATCAGAGACTGGCAATTACTCACTTTTGAAAAGATAATACAGGTATGTGAATTAAGGAGAGATTAGGCAATTTACTATGAATGTGTTTTGTAAATTTTCTGTGTTAGAACACATCACATTTGAAGAGAGTAAACTATGAATGACCATTGTGGCAATACTTGGGGCTACCAGCCTTTTATATACCAGTCTTTTATACATTTTATATACTTGCATTTTTCTTGAGTAGACAGCATAGTACTCCTCCACCTTCAATGTTTCCCTTAACATTTAAACAGCATTTTCTTCTTTGTTAAAGTCCTAATAAACAAGTTAATGGTTGTATGATGTATCATGAATATTTTTCAACATTTTCAAAAATTTTATTTTAATGGTCAACATTCAATTTAATTTTTACCTGTAGGGGGAAACTGCAATTAATATCTTTACGCAAAAACCTTTGCATTTCAGTCTTATGTAGAAAAGCTTTTGGGAAGAGGAATTATGAGTAAGGTAAGCTTCCTTCTGTGTATGTAAAAAGGAGTGGGCATAGCCAATCTCAGGGACTGAACAGGATAAAAGCATTGAATATGGACCTTCACCAACACACACACACACACACACACACACACACATTGAAAGAGGAAGCACCTAAAGAGAGGAAGGAAGGAGAATAGATTCTAAAGCTATTTCACCTCTTCTATAATATTGGCCCTTACTCTGTTTTCTTTACACATAAGGTTCTGCTTCTAGTAACTAGGCCTTATCCTAAATTACCATTGATTTAAATAAGCTGCAAAATTATGAGTTAAAAAAAAACACAAAGTCTGTGTTTGCTTTTAGTGTTGCATGCATTCCAAATTGAGAACAATGCAAGAAGAGTGGCCTTGAGAAGGCAGTACGAGACACAGTCTAAATAGATATTGCATGGATTCAAATGCTGCTCTCATCTCCTACTATGTGACATCAGCAAGATATTTAACTCCTCTGTGCCTCAATTTCCCCATGTATGACTATTTTCTGGTGGATACTTGAGTACCATATTTCTTGTCATCAACATAAATGAAGTTTGGATGGTATGCTTAGTCCAATTTCATTCTTATTCGTTGACAACTTTATTCATGTCTATGACAAATTTTGAGACCAACCTTTACTATATGGGAAGATTGTTGACAGGAAATAAATCAGAATAGCAGGAAAGCTAATTTCTCACCTTGGTATTTGAATTTGAAAGAAGAATTGCATGTTTTGCAAGGCTGTTCAAAGAACAGCAGGAACAGAATAAAAGTTAACTTTTCAAAGAGTTGTAGGCACAGAATTTAAAGCCAAGGCAGTAGGTTCAACAAGATGAACTGTCCTTCATTATCCCTAAAAAAAGCATTCAGACCCCAGACTAAGAAGATGCTGAAGACAAGGGTCTAAACAGACTGAGGTGCCACCAATACATTGCTATTTGACAAGTTGGTGTGGGAGGTCCTTCTGTCTGTGTGATGTGGGAGTGTCATATATCAATCTGTTGATTTCATTGGTTAAGTAATAAAGAAACTGCTTGGCTGGCCCTCATAGGTTAAAACATAGGTGGGAGGAGTAAACAGAACAGAATGCTGGGAGGAAGAGGAAGTGAGCTCAGACTCGACAGCTCTCCTCTCGGGGGCAGACACCTCAGAGACGCCATGCCCCACTCCCAGGCAGGCACATGCAATGAAGCTCCGACCCAGGATGGACGTAGGCTAGAATCTCCCTGGTAAGCCACCTCATGGGCTACAATAGAAATGGGCTAGTCCAGGTGCGAGAGTTAGCTGAGAAGAGGCTAGATAGAAATGGGCCAAGCAGTGTTTAAAAGAATACAGTGTCCGAGTAATTATTTCGGGGCATAAGCTAGCCAGGTGGCCAGGGTGCTGGGGATGCAGCCCCGCCCCTCTTATTACTACATCTGTGTGTTGCTTTTCTTGGTTAATAAATAAAGAAACTCCCTTGACTTGTTGATAGGGCAGAACTTAGGTGGGCAGGAAGACAGAACTGAATGCTGGAAGAAAGGCAGAGTCAGAGAGACATAGTGGATCTGCCACCAGAGTAAGACATTCTGCCAAAACTTAGCTGGTAAGCCACTGCCACATGGCAATGCATAGATTAATAGAAATGGGTTAAACTAAGATGTAAAATTTAGCCAATAAGAAGTTAGAGCTAATGGGCCAAGCAATGTTTTAATTAATACAGTTTCTGTGGGGTTATTTCTGGGCTAAGCTAGCTGGGCAGCCGGGAAGAACAAGTGGGCCCTCCTCCTACAATAACTGAGAAAACTTCATCTAAGGTTACATGTGTTACAGTCACACACTCACCTCAAAATTAGCAAGTGTTCAAAAAAGGTTCTTTGAATCTGTACAGCTTGAGAGACAGAGAAGCCTAAGAATTAGACCAGCTAGCATGACTAAGATGCTAAAAGGTGGATAGAAGGTGTCAACAGTTCCAGTGTCTATTATCTAGCAGAAGCACCTAAACAGCAGAGAAAGCAAAGTCAATGGAGTCAAGAAGAACATTTGCCTACACATCACACAGACCCTATAGCCTTCGATGTTACTGGTTGACAAAGTAAGACGTTAATGACTGAATTCATTAAGCAATTGGAAAATAGTACCTGTGTTCATATCTAGATCACTATAGAGACCCTACTGTCCCTAAGTATATGAAAAAAAATTCCACACTGAAAATAAACCTGGAAGTAATTTGGTTCTCTTCTATAACTTCTCTCCTGGCATCAGCTTCCTTGTAAAACAAGGGAATGCTTGAAATGTGAAATTTCTTTGAAAGCCAGAGACAGGACCTCTGTCTAGGTACTTCTACATTACTGTCAGAATCCAGAACTGTGCCTTGAATGTAACAAACAAAACCTCATATTCCAGGAAGGGTTATTCTGATTTTGAACTGTTTTTCTGCTGAGCAAATTCTATACCACTTGTTCATTATTAATAAATTCAGCTATGAAAATTGGATCGCTCAAGAACTCTCAGTAAAAGCAAACACTTAAATCTCCAAAGCAGTAATGTGGAGGCATTGGCCATCTCAGCGCTTTCCCGTGAAATTTTGCACAAATTCATTCTTCTAGTTGGTGGTCATGCATTTCAACATTATCCTGGGGCAGGTTTTGTACTCCCGAGTTCTAAACATGCATCACCCTTCTCTATTTTCCCTCCTACATTCAATGCTGTTGTGCCAACTTATAAGGTTTATTTCATGGAGGAACATCCCTTGGATTCAACCAAGTTCATGCTGATTTACCCAAGCACAGGAGACACAGAATTGAAACCACTGCCAAGAGCCAGCCCCAGTATAGCTCTAAAGCTCTGCCCTCTGCTGCTATAATCTCATAATGCTAAATTCATTGGTAGACATTTGCCAATGATGTATCTCTCCCTTTGTTTGGCTTCTGTGCCTTTGTCCTATAATAAGATCATTTAATAAGTACCTACCATATGCTAGTAGCTGCCATGAGCCATATATATATGTGTGTGTGTGTGTGTGTGTGTGTGTGTGTGTGTGTGTGTGTGTGTGTGTAT
>NC_022032.1:8980066-8986610 GCF_000317375.1 Microtus ochrogaster
ATGAGCTTCTGAATGTTCATGGCAAGTGTGAGAGGTGGTCCTCCTGAGACAATTTCACTCTAAACTAAAGAAATGGAACTCTGTGAGATAAATTCCCCAACAGATCTAGCAAACTCCAGAGCCAGGCTGCCAACCCTGACTGGACTCAAATCAATTTCCAATGTTCAAATACAATGTTTCTATCAGGGAAAAAAATCTCACATTTTTTAGATAAAGAGATCTCTTCTCTGATGCCAACTTCAGTGTGAGAAATATGGAGATGATTCCTCTCAGTTCTTGGGTCACCTTAACCTACAAGTGTTCAATACAGCAGTCTGAGCAGCTTTGTAACTGCCTCTACAATTTAATCTCCCACACTGAAGGACTGTGTCACCACCCTCTTGCATCTGTCCTTCAGAGTGCTGAACAGTTGAACTCATCAGCTTTCCTCAGGTCAAATGTACTTGTACAGGCCTTCTCTGTGGCTGGGGAAGAGACCTGGCTACCTCTTCTAATCCCTCAAGCCTTGCAAAAATACTTTTAATTTTAATTATTTTAAAAGTAACTTAATTTAAATTCACTGAAAATTAATCAAGTCAGCTGCGTCTTAAATGTTAAGTGCAATTTTTAACTTTCAGAAAATCAACTCTTGTAGATTTCTATGTTATTGAAATTTTAAAATTCCCAAAGCCCATTTGCTAAAGTCTTCATATCACAGAATAGGGAAGTTTGCTTGATTTCAAAGTCTACACAATCAACAAAGGTAGACCAGTTTAGTATTTTGTTTTAGTCCGGTTTACCTTTTGTGTTACAATGGAAATGCTGAGGAAAATATTTTCTATAATGACCAAGGAAGGAGATGACACAAACTACCATTGCTAAATACAGTCTGTGCTCTTTTCACAATGGTGATTGGTTGAACATACGGCTTGGGCAGGATAGGGAAAAGTTGGAGCAAACAGAATGTTTAGAACCTCATAATGTAGTTACTTACTCTGAATGGTCACCTAGGTCATGTCCAGTCACCACCTCCCCCAAGAAAGTCATATCTATATGTCTACCAAGATGAATATAAAGTCCAAAGGAATATATATTCCTCTGGAGATAGATAGATAGATAGATAGATAGATAGATAGATAGATAGATAGATAGATAGATAGATAGATAGATAGATAGACAGACAGACGAGCATATAGATGAGCTGACCTCTGTAGAAAAAGGAAACAAAATGAAAATAAACGTCAGGCTGTCTGATTAGGTGCATACAGGAGATAATTTCCATTGTTAGCCAGTATACTAGAAAAGGAAAGTGAGGGAAAGTAAAATATAAAGAAATCATGTCCAGGGAAACTAAAAGAAGAAATAATTCCTACAAAATGTTTAGGAAAGCGATTAATACAATGTTTCATAAAGACAGTCTATTGTTTCTTCTCCTTACAGGTTTTAGACTCCAAAACGTGCATCTATTCATTAATCCCAGAACAAGAATGAGTGAGCAGAAGAGAACTGCCTAGGATGGAGCAGAAGCTCCCAGCATCATCAGGCAGCCTTCAGTAACACCTGAATACATCACTCCAAATGCCAGGTTTGCATCCAGAGGCAAGTCTGTCTAGCAAAGAAAAAAGTGATCATAGCTCAAAGGAATCTTGGCAGAAACAGACTCTGCCTCAAATGTAATGCAACTGCGATTTACACGCTCACATGGTAAGCCTGTAAGAGCTGATCGCTCTGGACAGAGCAGTGGTCACCTTCACTTTCTCAACTTCAAAATGAAGCCTTTTCCAAAGGAAGCCAAATTTTACAAAGCTACAGGGTTTCTACAGGAGCTCGAACTTTGCAAGTCTTAGAAAGAATAATCCCTGGCACTTTTGCCAACAGTTTCCTTACTCTGAGAAATAAAAAACTATAGTCTTAGTGTTCTTGGTATAAAAGTATCTGTGTAAGTTTTAAAGCAAGATTTTCCAAAGTTTCTAAAATTACCCCACAATTACCATAACTCACATATAAGAAAATATACATATTATGTAAAAATAATTTTCCTAGAAAGTCACACAAGAAAAGCATACATATATGTAAAAATATGTATGTAGGTTCATATATATGTACACATAGTATACATGTATATGTATATTTCTGTATACATATAAATAAAAAACAGCATTTATAGCTTGGTTATGACTATGATAATTAGTCTCATCAAACTAGAATAATAAAATTACATTCAAAAGCAAACACACTAGGTACTTAAGTTTGTTGTGATTAAAAATAATAACAATTATATGGATCTTTCCATTTTCTAAGCATACTACAACTTGAGCATCCCTAACCAAAAATACTAAACTAAAAAATGTTCTAAAATCAAATACTTCTTAAGCACTGGCATGATGCTATAAGTGAAAAAATCCATTTAATGAAGTTTGTTTCATGCACAAAAATCACTGAAAATATTACATAAAATTGCCTTCACACTGTGTGGAAAATTACATATATGAAACATAAGTGTATTTCGTGTTTGGAATTCTATCCTATCCCCAAGCTGTCTAATTATGTAGATGTGAGTATTTGAGGAGCCAAAAATTATCAAAATCCAAAACCCTTCTGTCTCATTTTAGAAGGGGATATCCAACCTGTACACATAGCTGCTCCTTCAACCCTTGCTTGGCACAGTCATACAACAGAGTGCTGTTGTGCTTTAGAAAAGTACAGGAAGCAGCACCCAAAAGAGCAGTGGCATCTCATTCCACTGACGAATGGCATTCCTGCCATGGACCAGTGAATGCAAGTCTCCCATTCTCCTTTGGGCACCCTAACCCATCACTCCCCTCACACCACTCTATTTTAAGCTTGGGGAGGCATGCTAAGAAGACAACTTGTCTATGTGCCTCAAAGTTTGCAAGGCTACAAAACCAGAAGGCAAAGATTGTACACATCTAAAGAGTTTCCTGACTGAGTAAAAGAAGAGCCCCCTTAACACTTCAAATCAAAGCCAATGATGCTCATTTGTCTATATTTTTTTTCCAGAAATCCCAAGCCTTAATTCTAGAAGTCAATGAATAAAGAACAGCACTCTAGTTACCTCTGTTTTTAATTCACATCTTTAAACTCTGTACGGATCCTTACAAAACCCATCCCTCTGCAGATATAAAACTGTACTTTCTCCTGCAGCTGAAGCATCCTAAGAGGCACACCTTGCATCCAGCTTGCCCTCCTCCAATACTGCAGTTCTGGGTAGGGAGTTAGACGTAGCTCTAACGATGAGAATTTGAATGCCATGTGAGCCCTGACTTGGGGCAAGGTTTTGAAAAGCTGAGTCACCTGCCTGTGTCTTTCCCTACTCACCTCACCAGGAATGCAAAGATTATTCTCTATGGCCAGGTTAGGAGTGGGAGGACGGGATAAAATAACTAGCCTGGCACATGGCAGCCAGTTGCCACTCCGGGCCACTCTTAATTATCATGCCCCATTTCTAAGAAGGAATCAGTTTGAGCCCCCAGCCTCACTGTCATCCTTCAAAAAAAAACAAAATGAGCACTTAAGAGACCAGCTGCATTGAGAAAATGTGGCTTCTCCTCTAGATAGATGACAGTTCTGGTCATGACCTAGGTGACCTTTGAGAATTTCCTAGCTAATGAGGTTCTAAAGAGTCTACTCACCCAAACCTTTCCTCATCCCTCCAAGTCAGATGTTCAACTCATCACAATTTTAAAAAGAACACAGACTGTATTTGGCAATGGTAGTCAGTGACTTCCCTTTCCTGGGCATTAGATATAGAATAATGACAATTAGTATAATTCCTTCTAATTTAAAAAATATGTACGATCCACAAATAGGAAATGCTTAAATTCTAAAGAATTTGAGAATCAGAGTAGAAAATAGATGCTATTTGGGTTTTTTTTTTTAATCTATGCTTTTTACCTGCATTAAAACTTTAGAAACCAGGAGATCCATCTTCAGTTTTAAATTTCAACACCTACTGGCAGTGAACAATTAGATATCAAAAATGTTTTGTTTTCTTAGTCTTTTCCAGGTGTTTCCTCAGGTATTTGCTCATTCTCATTTTGCTTCCAGAGATTAGCAAATGTGTTCATTGTTAGATGCGGGGCCAGCACCGAACTTGTAGAAAAGAGAAAACGTCTGCCTAAGAAATGTCCCAACCATTTCATTCCTTGTCCTCACTCGTAACCTCTGTCCCCTTTGGCTTCCGTAGCTTTGCATTGTGTTCCTTCTGTAACGCCTCTGCCCCGTCTCTGTCTTAGGATGCAATGGCTGATTGGCACCTGCAATGCTGACAGAGGCTTGGAGTGCTTCATCACATATGTGTGCAGAGCTGGACACCTGGACTAAGGTCAAGTGCTTCTTGAACAATGTGGCAATGGCCTTCTGGAGACAGTGGGCTGCTCCAGTTTACGTGGAAAGTCTAGGTGATGAACTTTCTGTTTAATATCTAAGGATTCAGAGTGGTATAAAGAGACATGACTGTGGCGACATACTTTGGACTCTGTACCCAGTCCACCTCTGCCTCCCAACAGCTCACTGCTTACTGCTGAGCTTAAACGGTCTAAGCTTAAAGAGGTTTAAGACAAAGTGTATGTGTGTAGGCTGAAGCCTAAGAAGAGTATATGAGGATAAGAGGCATACTTAGCACCTTACAGTCTAAACTTACTATACTCATTGAAACTTAAATTAGAGATTCACATTTATAGCAAAAATAATCTCTGGACTCAAGGAATTGGGATTGGAAGTCATGTGCACTTGTATCTGTGTATGTAGACAGTAGGATCGATCGTACACATGAGCACTTAAAAAGCTTTATACTTTCATCTTGAAATGCAACTTCAGTAGAGGGTTTTGTAGGCACTGAATAAAGACAAACACCCTAAAAAGGTTGTATGTGTTGACACTGTAGACTGTTTATGTGTGTTTAGCTTTCTGCAGCCTCTCTTGTGGTTATAATTAAATGATATGTCTGTTTATTTGCAAACATATAGATGAGTTTCTCTCTAACCTTTCCAACTCTTTAGTATTCTACACGAACTGTTTCTAACTGTCCTTCCAAACAACTCTCAACTCAACATATGATGCCTCACATGTCTCTCCTGGGTATTCTCAACATCTGAGCAATTTCAACTCATACCATGAGCAATGCATGAGTGGTGTCTATTTGGCAGTGGCCACGATGCCTAACATACACAACCTAACAGATGACTTTCAGTCCATCATCTTGGGTTGGATCTATTGGAGCAGCGGCTTAGTTCATGACTGCAAAAACATGTGTAGAATTACCACCCAGGATTGACATAATTTCCCAAGGCCTATCCTTGGTGATACTCTACTGCTGGTCAGGCCCCACATCCTAAATGTTCAATGGTCTCAGAAAATACTGGGAAATAACCATTCAGACTACGAGTCTGAGGGATATTTCAGATTCAAGCCATAACAAGCAATTAGCTGTGCATGCCTGGGATTTTCCCACTTCTTACAATCTCTACTCATTGTCATCCAACATCTTTGGCTGCATTAATCCTTTTGATGCTCTTTGCCTACCTCTGCACTGTATACCTATCTAAAAATAAATTTTTATCTATGTACATGTGAGTACGTGTGAAGGGTACATGTGCACACATGTGTACATGCACGTGTAGTCACTGAAGGACACTTTGGTTGCTGTCCACTTTTAAAAGGAAAACATTGGATGTATGTGCTTATGTGTCTACACAGGCAAATACATGCCACGGTGCATGAGTGGAGTCAGGAAAAAACATCAGGTGTTGGTCTTCATCTTCCACCTTGTCTGAAACAGAATCTCTTTGTTGATGTGTAGGTGAGGTTAGCTGGGGTCCGTGAGCTTCTTGAGATTCTTCTTCCTCTGGAGATTTGAACTTAAGTCCTTGGGTTTGCATGTCAAACATTTTATCCACTCAGTCATGTGCCTAGCCTCCCTACATGGCTTTTCATCAATCTTGGTCTCTTATTACCCTCTGACATCATTTCCCACCATTTTTTTTTTTTGGCAGCAACCTCTGCTTTGTACTCAAGACATCCCTCCTATTTCCGAAGTACCTCAGTCCCATGCTTCCTAGGCCTGCAGCCAGCTTTCTCGGGACATTTGTGTGGCTTTGTTTCTTTCTTTATTCTTCTGTCCAGATGTTCCCTTCTTAGAGAAGTCCTCCCATTGCCCTTATAAACAAGAATTCCCTCCACCCCTCAAAATCCCTATGCCTTCTATTTCAACCCAAAATCAGCATCAACAAAAATATTATTTTATCTTTAATACTTAAAATAGTAGGTATTTGCCACAGAGTAATTACTGAATAATCATGTTCTGAAAAAAATTAATCTTTTGGGTGAAAACTTCAACAGGCTTTGGGAAACTTAGTCCCCATTTAGCTCTTTCACTAAGTTGCAGGTATTTCATTCTTCTGAGTCCCAAATTCAAGAATTAAAATATAGTATAATAAATGGGTAATTTGTCAAGCTTCTTTTTACATAATTAAATATACATATGTATTTATATATAAGTGTTTATGCATATATAATATGTGTATATATGTGTATTTATTTATTA
>NC_022032.1:8986710-8988971 GCF_000317375.1 Microtus ochrogaster
ATGGAAAATCCTCTTCAAGTTGTTGGTCAGGGCCATCTAAAAGAGTCCAAACTAATATAGGTAATTGTTATTTCTCATTTGTCCCACAGAACTTGGAGTTAAGTCCCTATTGTCAAAGACACCACATACTTTGGACACAATATTTGGATGGATCAAGCTTGAACTTTCCTGGAATCCTCCTCTCTGATGTCTACCCCATACAAGCTTTCAAGGGAGAAAAGTAATTATTAGTCCTGCCCAACTATAAAGTCTGTGTATCATAATGACTGTCCCAGTAAGATACCCTCAATGATACAATAGTGGTACTTAAACCTTGGGAATAACCAACGGCCACCTAATTGGACTTACGACTCCTCTATGGGAGGAAATGACTGCCCAGTGCAGTGAATCTCGTCGACTGCACATGGCTGGTGAGTCATAGGTTCTTGAGAAAGAACTGCTACTGCCATTATCTCAAGACAGTATAATTCCTAATGGTGTGCTTAATGCTTATCACAATACTACACAGATGTGTAGCTCCCACTCTTCATCAAAGAAGCTTTCTTTTGCAGCCAATGAGCCTATAACAGAAACCCTCAAATAGTCAAAATAGTGAGAACAACCAAATGTAAGGCCCCCAACCCCTATTGACACATCTGCAACATAACTCTATTCTTGAGGCTCAAGGAAATAGGAGAAGAGGAGGCAGAAAAATTGTAAGAGCCAGAGGACCAGGATGTCCCCTAGGTGATAAGTGTCTTCTGGACTAGAGAGGGAAGCTACACCCATGAAACACTAACAATATGGCCGTCTAAACAAGACCAACATATTGACAAAACCAGTTGGCATGCCAATTTAGATTGGGCAAATCTTACAAGGCCTAATACCTAGATCACTGGTTTTCAACCTTCCTAATGCTGTGACCCTTTAATACAGTTCATGACACAGTGACCCTCAGCCATAAATTATTTTGTTGCTGCTTTGTAATGGTAATTTTAGTAGTGTTATGAATCATAATATGAATATCTGAAATGCGTGATATTTAATATATGACCTCTGTGTGGTTGTGACCCACAGATTAAAAACCACTGTCCTAGATGAAGCACAATTAATGACTGCTGGAAAAGGGAGTCAGTCTTTAGAGGGACGATCTTTTCTGGAAAAAGTTTATCCAGTCCCAAGTTGTAAGCGTTAAGTATATGTGTATACACACAACAACAAATGGACTTGGCAGGTTTTATTTGCATATACATATGTATATGTATGTATATATTTGTATTAATAACAAAGAAAAAGAGGCTGTGAATTTGAGAGAGAGTAGAGGAGCCATGATAAGAACTTCAGGGGGCAGAGAAAGAGGATTATAAATTATGTAAATATGGTATTCACTTACACAATTCTCAAAAATTAAAGATTTAAATAAGAAAACTTCCTTATTAATAATACTTATCTTCCAACTACTTGTTCTGACATAGTCTTATTCTTCTATATGATGCAAATGGGTGGGTAGTCACTAAGACTTGTCATTCGTGTGTATATACAAATATATTACTCCCTTTCCCACGTTGCTACCATACTACATAACACTGGCCAAATGGCAATCTGCCAAATTTATTATAGCTGACACTGAAGATACAACTTGTTTTGTATCTCAGGTTTAGTTGTCCATCGTTTAGAGGAGAGTCAAACTGTCTTGATGTATTCTCCTGAAGCCTTTTTCTCCTGTTTATCCTTCCCACTTTGTGGTGAGCTCTACTTCTATGACAATTTTCCTTGCAGTGTTTTGTGGCTCTTCCTAGGTTACTACTTGGGGTTCTATTCATCTCAGTTACAGTGGTTATATCATACCATAATTCCTCATCTGGCTGGGCTCGCGACAGGATCAGTTCATGGCTTTTCTCTTTGCTAGTGTGCACACAGAACTGAGAATTGGACCTGTCTCTAACTCGCTGTATAAATTTTCTTAATGAATAGACAAACGAATGAATGTCTCCCTGGACAGAGTACTTGGCACTGCTGACCTACTGAGCATGTCTCTCTTGGGTGAAATTATCTTCCGTGTATTATAAAAATGTAGCTTTATCTTGGTTAAATCACCCAACAGAATCTCATTAAGCATTTTTGGAGTTAAACCACCTTTTAGAATAAGGTGGACCAGGCTGGGGTGTAGCTGAATAGTAAAATTTGTGCCTGGGACCACACAGCATGCACATACACATGCACACACAACACACACATACACAAATACACATAATGATGAATATTCTGGATGAGAGGAATAT
>NC_022032.1:8989071-8999738 GCF_000317375.1 Microtus ochrogaster
ATGATAGATAGATGATAGATAGATAGATAGATAGATAGATAGATAGATAGATAGATAGATAGATAGATGTATCTATATAGAAATATCATTTTGGTGGCTGACCTTCTATGCTTTAGGAAAATACTCTCCTAAAGCCTGTCCTGAGGAATCAAAATCCCTGAGATTTGGTTTAAAAGGATTCCAATGACCTTTCATTTTGGAAGGCTGACATACAAAGAAGCCCTTAGAATCTAAGTCATTCAGCAAAGAACTTTAATGTTTTAAACCAAAATGTCCATTTGTGTTAGATCTTAAGGACTTTGTACAGCATTCTATGCAAGCATCCCTACTAGATTAGCACTCCGTGGAACAAAGAGGGCAGCAGTCCTCTGACCGTGAAGCAGCAGGAAAATTGCTGCAGAGACCTGCACAAAGAGGATGAGTTGTACTGCCAACATCTTCATAGTAGCCATGGAGAAATTCAAGTGTTTATATAAGAAAGTGATGGCCTCAGCAAATGGCCTCTTGGGAGCCTGACTGGGGTGGTGAGTTAGAAAAGTACAGTCTCTGAACTCTAAAGCTCTACTTTGCATTTCCAACTGGAGGACTGAATTCCCTTTCAAAGCAATCTGGCTTCTTAAGTAGTTAAAGTATACCATTATTTAACAGTTATATGATGTCCTGCTGTGTTTGTTGAAAGTTAAGGCATTTATAGATGTCATGTTTTATTCGCAATGCATATATGAGTTTTTATTAGGTGTGTGGAGGTATTTATTCTATTTATACCAAGGCCTAATAACAGCATCTAGTTCTCATCTTCTCCCTTCTCTCTATGTCTGTCTGTCTCTCTCTTTCTCTCTGTGTGTGTGTAAGAGAGAGAGAGAGAGAGAGAGAGAGAGAGAGAGAGAGAGAGAGAGGAACATGTTCCTAGCCTGCTCTAACACAGTAGTGCAAACTCAGTACTTAAACAGTGACTTAATCAAGGCATTAGCAGGATCATGGACCTCAAAGTTAGAGCAAAATCTTTCCTACTATCTTGCCTTATTCTTGGTAATGGGTGTCAATCAATCCCTGGTGTTCCTAGTCTCATAGCTGTATTAATTCAATCTCTGCCTCGGTCATCATACAGCATTTCCCTTGTTCACCTGTATGTCCAGATCCCTCTCTTTTTATAAATAAGAAAGTTATACTAGATAAGCATTATGCCCCAATATGATTCCTATCTGCAATGCCTATTATCTCCCAAAAGGCCACATCAGAGGCATTATCATGTAGAACTTTTGCATACTCCATAATTATGTGTATGGTTTGCACATGTGATATCTGTATGGAAGATGCATTATATCACACACAACAAAGAAAATTAACTTTGCAATTTTCTCAACATCTCTGACACTTATTACCATGAGCTTATCTTTACCCCTTTTCTACACAAGAGAGACAAAGTCAGATCCAAGTAAGCATGGGATATGCCATGTTCTTCATGGTACAAACAAACCCTTGTCTGCTCAGGCCTTTCCTCAGGCCTGACCTGTTCACAGGCAACTGCTTATATTGGCATTCATAAAGCAATGCTACTTCTAATTCTGAGTAATATATTCTTCATGGCCTGATATTTCTTCATCATTTATACTTTAGGCACACCCTCTTTCTCATAAGCTAAACATATTTTCTTTCAGGTTATTTCATGAAGCTAGTCGTAGCTAATTTTATTACTGTTTTGATGGTGGGAGTCTAGAAGAGTGGCCTTTCTGAGAGCCTGGCTTTTACTGACTTCTATGGGTTCATAAATATTAATAATGTGTTCCTATGACTCTCTGTGCTAAAACATTGTGATGAAGCTTATACAAGAAAAGCATTTTAGAATTTCATGTGGGTCTGGAGCAGTAAGAAAAGGGGACAGTGACATTTGGGGAGGCATCAGATCTAAATGTGAATACTGAGCACTGCTTTCCATGAGAAAAGAACTGCCCCTCTTCGGATGTTCACACTGTCAGGTGCCCAACAGTGTGTTCTTTTTCAGTTGGCGCTTTATTCTTCACAGCTATTTTGTTCTTTAAAAGAAAAACAGTTACAAGAGAGAAAAAGGCACTATGAATGGCAGAGTTGGGGTTTGGGGCCAACAAGCACTGAGTTTTCTTCAACGTTTTGATGAAAATTCCAGAAAGACATGGGTACTGCTTTCGAAGAGACACTGTGTGACCAGGGTATCATTCTTAAGAAATGAATCAACTCTTCCTAGTACCATCTCATAAAATATTTAGTCAGCTATAAATGTTTAAGGCTGTTGCAGCTGAGATCATTTGCCTCATGGGGGGAAATATGAGGCTGTTTTGTGTTAAGTCTGTTTCCTCTTCTCTTCTCTTCTACTTTAGATTATGCAAACTCCCCCAAATTAACCATACCACTAAAGCATTTAAATATGCAGGCCAGATCCACAAGTGACAAAAGGGAGAGAGCAAGAGGCTTTTGTTTAAAGTAAAGGAATATGCCATACTGTTGATTTTGATTTTATAAGATCCATTCCAAATTAGAATGTTAATTTTATTCGCATCAGACAATACCCCTCTCCCATTCTGTTCTAACAGGATGCATTAAATACGATTTTAGTTGCCCTTGTGTAACTAGTAAATAAAGAAATGTTTTGGTTGCCCCTCCCGGCAGAGTTAGCAGTGAAATGCGGTGGTGTATTATCTAATTCTCACTATGAAGCCTTAGGAAGGAAGGATGATGAAGTTAACGTGTTGAAAATCAAGACAAGAATCCTCGATGTTACTCCGAGTAAGGGATATTTTGAGAAATAATTTGCAATATTTTAAAGCTGAGGTTATCTGGGAGAAATGGGTGATAGTGAGACATGAGACAGAAGAAGATTTCAGAAGCCATTGCTGAGGCTCCATTCAGTTATAGCAGCAGACCTGGATGGGCAAATATAGGGAGAGTCTATGTTACTGTGAGGGTGAGAGAGCCTGGGTCAGTATGGTTTACGTCTTATTGAAACGTTGTATTTTTTCTTCTTTATTTTACATAAATATATAAAACTTTTCATTTATGGTATGTAAAGTAAATTAGGAGACTCTCTTCCCACCACTGTTGGCGGAGGCTGCTTGTTTGTTCCCAGCCGCCCAGATCCAAAATAATCATGCAGAAACTATATTATTTACAATACTGTTTGGCCGATAGCTTAAGTGTATTTTTATCTAGCTCATATATCTTAAATTAACCTATTTTTATTATGTTATATTTTACCATGAGGCTCGTGGGTTACCTGTACCAACATGCGGGCATCTTTCTCCTCCCGCCACTACTTGGCTTCTCTGTGACTCCACCTTCTTCCCTTTTCTATCCCCTTGGAATTCCTGCCTTGCTCTATTGTGCCCTGTCAGTAGAGCCAAAGCAGCTTTATTCATTAACCAATGTTTTGCAGCATACAGAGGGGACTCTCACAACACCTCCCCTTTTCTGTCTAAATAAAAAGGAAGGTTTTAACTTTAACATAGTAAAATTGCATATAACAAGGCACCAGATGAAGGTGAAGGTGAATGTGAATAAATTAATCCCACACTAACTCAGAATTAAGTATAATAAGAGGTTCTTTATTAAAAGGGGACTCACAGATCAGAGTCTTCTGTACAAACGGGAAACAGGAACCAAATCCAGCATCCAGGCATGTGGTGTGTGTGTGTGTGTGTGTGTGTGTGTGTGTGTGTGTGAGAGAGAGAGAGAGAGAGAAACAGAGACAGATACAGAGAGAGTGGGCAGGTACTCATCTTTTTGTACCCAAGGCCATGCCCAACTTAGTTCAGCCTCTCAAAGGCCATTGTCTGAGGGAGGTTCCCCATCACACCACAACATAAAAATAACCCATGACTTTTCCTATAATTTTAATTTAAATTCTTAATCTGTCTTAAATTCTTAATCTTGTATACATTGTAAGATAAGAATCTCTAATTTTATTAGTTAACTGATCACATTTTTCAAATTTGTAAATACCTACATATTCACACACATGGATGTAAACATAACAATGCCTCATCCCCAAATAATATTAAATCCAGTCATTAATAATGCTACCCAAATGTATCTTCACATAGATTAGTAACACTAAAAGAGTGTTATCTTTGGAGGGACCTACTTCCACTTCCGGCACACAAAGGATGAAGCCTTGTGACCTCAGATACTCCCTATACTATACAGAAACTATTTCTAGAGACAGATAGTCTCAATTATAGAAAGAGTTGGGCAACTGGCTTGTCTTTATTCTAGGGAAATTGAACTAACTCAGCTTTTCTTCCAGAATTGGTACAGTTGCAATCGCGTGCCTCCCTCAGATAATAATCAGCATGTCAATCTATTTTCCTAATAATCTCAAGATCTCGCTTCACTTTAAAAATCTCACATTCGATTCATTCTAATTTCTTCATTGATGTTATTCATTGATATGCTAGATATTCAGAGAAACTGCCCTAAATATATGTTAGAAAATGTGGGCCATCAATAAAACAAACTCCCAGAAAGTAAGATGGTCTCCTTTTTCTTCAGTGACCTGAGGCAAGTATTAGCAAAGACCAAGATTTCCAGACATAGCTGTGCTCAGCAAAAGCCCATTTATAAGCAGTGGATATTTAGAGAGGAAAATTGTGCTGTATGTAACCTCATAAAGCACCAATCATGTTCCAGTGGTGAACGCAATGCTACTCTGTCCCACAGCAATATGCTCTCTTTCCAAACTGCACTTTCTTTTGTGGTTGCCAAAGCCAGTAAAACTGTGAGCACATATAATATTGCTTCTGAAGGAGGAAAATGCAACGTGCTTATCTCCAGCAGGGCCATCTTGCCAAGTAGCACCAAATGAGAGGTGAGGGCTTTGTTTTCAAATTAAACTCTGATGCTTTATTTTTTACCTCAGCGTTTCAACGCTGTTTCTGTATGTCTCAAGGAAATCACTGATGGTAGATTACTGGAACATCATCAGCAAAATGTGTCTCTTTGTTAAAATAAGTCTACATATGTACAAATCGACAGGGCTCCTTCATAAAATGAAACTATCACTCTCGAAACTGAGAGCCCTCACTAGATGGCTCAATAACACCTTCTAAATCTATGATGTGAAATGGAATAAAACCAATATCATCACTATGATTCACTCTCCAGGTCATCCTAATGCTAATATTCAGAAACACACTAACAGGTTTTGAAATAACCTGTTTTTTTTAAAAAACAAAACTGATTTTATGAAGCAAACATCATACAAAAAAAAAAACAATCGGGAGACACTGGTGGAAAATTATATTGAGTGTATACATCTAACTTTAACATTATTTATATCTCTGTGATCAACCCTAAAATCCATGACTTATAAAAGTGTGTAACTTCTGTGAAGAACTGAAATGAATGTGTAACACACATTGCACACTGCACTGATTTGCTGACCTAGCGACAGCAAGTATTTCATCTCCCGGATTACAGCAAAGTGCAGTTTTGTTCTTTCTACCTGTCAGTCACCCTGTTCATATTGCTCTGAAGAAATGTTCCCTGAAATGACTAAAATTTAAAGAAAAGGCAAAAATAAAACATGATGTGACCAAAGAAATTACTCTATATTATCAATGATTATCATATTACAGACTACTTAAGGAGTCTGTGTTGGCTAGCCTTATGTCAATGTGACACAAACTAGAGCAATCTGAAAAGAGGGAATTTCATTGAGAAAATGCTTCCATCAGATCCAGCTGTAAGGCACTTGTGATCAATGATGGAGGTCCCAGACTAGGGTAGATGATGCCATCCCTGGGCTGGTGGTCCTGGATTCTCTAAGGAAGCAGGCTGAGTAAGCCATGGGGAGCAAGCCAATAATCAGCACTCCCCCATGACCTTGCATCAGCTCCTCTCTCCAGGTTCCTGCCCTGGTTGAGTTTGATGACAGACACCAATATAGATGTGTAAGGCAAACAAACTCTTTCCTCTCCAATTTGCTTTTTGGCCATGGTGTTTCATTGTAGCAATAGAAACCTGAACTAAGACAGGGTCTAAAAGAATAAATGTTTTGTGCCTTGTCTTAAATTGTAAGAGTCTTAAAAAGAAAAACATATACAGTTAGACATTAAGAGAGTGTAGAGAAATTGTCCTCTAAATTCAAAAACTTAGAAATAGTATTTGTATCTATATACTACACAAGCTGAAGGTTTATTCATGCTTTTGATTATAGAAGAATAGAATATTTCTAAGAGTTTTGGATGTATCATCACAGCACTGTAAAAAATTAAGGAGAAAATCTAAAAGCAATAGCTTTCACCTGCAACACCAGAAAGGTAAGGCAGGACACAAGACAAGCCTGAGCATAGAGCATGGCCCTGTCTCAAAGCTTATAAACAGAAAAAGAAGGAGAGAAAGAATTAGAAGAAACAGAAAAGCTGTGTGAAAGATGCTAAGAAGCCTGCAATCAGTCACATCGCAATAAGCAGAATGAATAGAAGACTTCAGAGAACCATCCTGAAAGGGGCACTCACTCACCATGAAGTACACACATCTCTTCCCAATGGACCCTTGAAATCATGAAATCACCTATTCTCATGGAGCCTGATACCCACAACTCCTTAAGAAGCAACGTGTCTGCTCCTACACCTCCTGGTTAGATGTTATCTGAGCACTGCTCTCTACTGAGGTGTTTTCTCACTCTTCTTTACCCTGTCCTGGGACAACCGGACTTCCATAGAACGGGAAGTGTCAGGGAACCAACCTCCCTCTCCTTGGTCCATGTCAGAACTTTCACAAGCAAAGCACCTCCAGAGATCTTTGGGATGAGGCTGCAAAGCCACCTACTGCTCTGGACTTGATTTTCCCTCTTTTGTGCAGTGTGGTCTCCCTCGCCCTCCCAGTCTCCAATCTCCCACTTGGTATTTGTGTCTCTAATACTGTGTGCCACAACTTGATCTAATATGCTAGTAGAATTTCATAAAATAATGTGTGTGTATTCCCCATACATCACACTAGATTTATCACAGTCAAGATATTTTCAACCTGCTAAACTTTTTAAACTTTCTAAGTTATATGCCAAAAAATGCCCGAAAACAAGAAGATAATCTACTGCTGCCTAAACCGGCACAATCTCTGTGTTTATAAATATTTCTCTTTGTGTCCATAGGTAAGTGTGGCTCTCACCCCGCTCAAAGAAGCTCCTTTTTGCAACAGATGGAGACCATTACAGAGACCCACAACTGGTCAAAATGCAGAGGATGAATGACTCTGGGTGCTCAGCTCCAGCTAGAACATCCCCTTAGACTCGGGGAAACTTGTGGAAGTCGTAATGGAAAGATTAGGAGGGCCAGGAGACCAGGATATCTGCTGCAAGATAGTCTCTGCCAGACATGACAGAAATGCTGCCCCCTTGGAGTCCCAAAAATATGGCTGCCTAAACAAGACCTACACAATGCTAATACCAAATGACATGCCAACAACCTGGAAAGGGTGAATTTCTTAAGAGTTCCACCCCTAGGGGAGGAGCTACAGGAAATCCCTAGCTACCATGAGAAGGAGAATCAGCATTTTCTAGGGAAGAGAACCCTGATGAATTACCCTATCCCAGTGGTCAGCCCTAAGCACATTGTGGTGGTTTGATACAGAATGGCCCCCAATAGGTTCATATATTTGACTACTTGGTACCCCAGTTGCAAGGGAAGGATTGGGAGGCGTGATCTTGTGGGAGGAGATGTGTCACTGGAGGGCAAGCTTGAGGTTTCCAAAACCCAGTTAGCTCTTTTTCTGTCCTGTAAAATTTTTGTCTCAAAATGTGAGCTCTCAGCTACTGCTCCAACAGCATGCCTGCCTGCTGCCACATTCTCTGCCATGACTGTCTTACCCTCTGAAATTGTAAGCTCCTAATAAAAATTTTCCTTTATAATGCATTTTGTCCCAGCAATAGAAAAGTAACTGGAACAGAAATTGGTACCAGCAAGTAGGCTGTTGATGAGACTGGCCTGACCATACTGTTTTCTTGAAGGAATGTGAAGACTTTGGGACCTTGGATTAGGAAAACAGTTGAATACTATCAATGGGTCTTAATGGGCTCTTGTCGTAGGAGCTTAGAAGACAGTAGTTCTGAGAGCGAGGGAACAAGGGAGGTCTAGCTCATAAGGTTTCATAGTGAAAATTACTGGCAACTGGGCTAGAGAACATTCTCGTGATATCTTAGCAAAGAATGTCACTGAGTTCTGCCCTTGTCCCCAAAATTTGCCCAAAGCAAAAATGAAAACTAAAGGACTAATTTCCTTGTCAGAGGAGATCTCATGACAGCCGAACATGGATGCTGTCACATAGCTATTAGTGACCACTCTTAGGTCTACAGTGGAAAAGAGCAAGCAGGGCAAAAAGAAATACAAAGTGTGGTCGGAGGAGAAAAAGAATACCAGGAAACTTAATGTGGGAGCCAAGGTTTGTGCTGGAAGAGATAAGGAGAAAGCTGCTTCAAATGGAACAACAGAATGATGCTGACAGGGCAAGACCCTGCACAGCTAGCTGCCAACTTAGAACAAGGGAAAGTTAGGCAAGGAAAGAAGGCTTAGGCAAAGCAATTCAAATAGGGACCTACCAACACAAAAGAAACTCAGCAGCATCTCTGGAGGGTCTTTGTCTTATAATGTTCAGTCGGGGCATTGTTTGTTTGTTTACCCTTACAGGCATCTTGCATATATATCATGACTTCCAGTTTTGTGTTTTTATGGGATCCCTGTGAGTATTAAAATGTCTGTCTCTGCATCTATATGTGTTTCTGGTGCTTTGTCCTTGGCTCCTTTCCCTCTGTTTGTTTATTTGTTTGTTTGTTTGTTTGTTTGTTTTGTCCTGTTCTGGTTTGGTTGTTTTTGTTTTATCCTATTTTATTTGACTTTATTTTATTATTACTTATTCTTCAGATGTTTGTTTGTTTTCTAAGGTGAGACAAAAAGATTGTAGATTTGCATAAGAGAGGAGGTAGGAAGGATCTCCGAGGAGATGGTGGAGAGGAAACCATAATCAAAATATACTGTATGAAAAAAAATCTATTTTGAATAAAAGAAAAAATATAAAGTTTTATAAAAATCAAGTAGTGGGCCAAGCAGGCAGCTTAACTTGGCAACATCAGTCATGTGGTTCTGGCATTAGAGTCATAAAAGATACAGCGAAGTGACTGTAGAATCTTCTTCTTTGGTTGAAAAAAGGCCTCTGAAGTCAGGCAAGTGACAAGGCAGTCCTTGCATGGGATTCTAAGTGGCCATTGCCTGAAGCTGTGGGCATGAAACCTGTATTGCACTGGAGACCACAGGATGTTGGAGGTGTCAGAGCTGTGGCATTTCTGCCAGGGAAAACTGCATACAGGGAGTATAACCAGCTAAAGGGGGGGATTGCAGTTGGCAAAGCTAGAAGGGCAGAGTTCTCTAAGTCCTTTGACATCAGATATAGTTACAAGACTTGAAGGTTTCTCTTGTGAGTTTGAGTCTTGCTTTGGTGTACTGTTTCCTCACTGTGGCCCCAGTCTTCCCTTTTGGAATGGTAATGTATATTCTGTGTTACCATGTGTTGTAGGTATGCAATTCAAGCTTAGACTTTTATAGGGGTTACAGTTAGGAGATTAAAAACTTGGACATTTAAATGGCGCTAAGACTGAAAGACTATAAAGATGTTTTACAATGAGCTAAAAGCATTTTTTCATTATGAATGGCCCCAAGCCAGTGGGGGTCAGGGAGTGGAATGTCATGATTTGAGTGACCGCATAGGCTCATATGTTTAAAGACTTGGTCCCCAGTTGGTAGAACTGTTTGGGAAGGATTAGGAGGTGTGGCTATGTTGAAGGAGGTATGTCACTAGGGGTGGACTTTAAGGTTTCAAAAGCTGAGGCTATTCCTACTTTTCTTTTTCTCTCTTGCTCTCTGTGGTGTGTGTGTGTGTGTGTGTGTGTGTGTGTGTGTGTGTATGTTTGTGTGTGTTTGTTGTGTGGGGGGGGTGTATGTGCAATGGTCTCAAGACGGGAGCTCTCAGCTACTGCTACTGCACCATCACTATGCCTACCTGCCTGCTGCTATGCTCCCTGCTACGATGCTCATGGACTCGCCCTCTCAAATTTTAAGTTCTAGTTGATTTTTTGTAAGTTGCCTTGGTCATGGTAATTTGTCATGGCAATAAAGAAATAACAAAGACACACATGTACAGACAGGTAACATTAAATAGACTCAGTAGAGTATGTGTGTAATATATGTGTGTGTGTGTGAGTGTGTATAACAGTAGATAATAATAACTAAAGAAAATGTCATGAATTTGAGAGGCAGTTGGGGATGACACAAAAAGGGACACACATGCACATTCCAATACTTCACAGATAATGATTTTCTTAGTTTTCTTTTCATCTGATATTTGATATTTTGTAGAGTTAACATCTGTTAGTAGGTGAAATGTAACTTTTAATTTTTTTTGTGATTTTTTGAGACAGGGTTTCTCTGTAGCTTTGGTACCTGTCCCGGAACTAGCTCTTGTAGACCAGGCTGGCCTCGAACTCATAACTTTTAATTTTTAAGGCAAATCACCCACTTGAACTCACTAGAAAAGGAATCTACATTGTACATTCCTGTCTGCAGTCTGTGGTAAAGTGGGGCAGAGATCTCATGAAAGATCAAAATGGGCAGCACTCCCCAAAGCTTGTCCCAGACTCTATCACTATT
>NC_022032.1:8999838-9009996 GCF_000317375.1 Microtus ochrogaster
TATATAATGTATATATATATATATATAATAATAATAAAGTTGGGGGTGTGCATTAGAAATTCTACTGTGTCCTTAGTGCCTCTTCCTCTTCCTCCCTATCTCTCATTCTTTCTTCCCCTCCCTTCTCTTTCATTGTCCTTCATTCTCCTCTTCCTTTCTTACCCCTGGTTGGTCTTGAACTCACTATATAGCCAAGGATGGCCATGATGACCAGAATTCTGGAACTACAGACACCACTGGGGCACTGTGGATCAAGTCTAGTGCTTTGTGTATTGTTAGAGAATAATCTAACAACTAAAATGTACATTCCTTTTTCTTTTTTTTAAAAAAAAAAAGTTATACCACTTGGTCAGTAAAACATTTCCCAAACTCCTCTGTCATGGAATTCTCTTCATCCCACAATAATAACTGTATGAAACCAATGTCATGTTCTAAAGCCTAAAGCAAAAAAAAATTAAATTGGAAATTTTTAAAAAATAAACTTATAGGCCAACAGTTGCAAAAAAATTAAAATGAGCCATTTTTCCTTTGGCTGTTGGTATTTCGATGAGTTTTTCATTTTCAATCTCCCTTTAATATGAAGAGAATGGCTTCAGAGTATAACTAGAAAACAAATGACGGGAAGGAGGAGCTCCTTGTAGTGAAAGCGTGAGTCTACAACCAAAGTCAGTCTGCTGTGCCTGAGAAAGTGTGAGACCTCAAAGACTTGAAAACTTACTTTTTAAAACGGGAATGCTGACAGTGTCTCCACATAAACTCTACTCTGTAAGTTACGTGAGCGCAGTGTGCTATACTCACTACCAGACTTTCTGTCCAACTCCCAGGCAGGCAAACAGCCCAAAGATTAACCCTCCTCCTGTGAAGACTCTCACACATTAGCCAAGGCATGGCCTCCGTATCAATCATTCCCATAAGTACAGCCCTAACATCACTGTTAGGCTACAGGTCTCCAAATGAGGAAACGGTTTCTAGCCAGGCCTCAGCCTGGGAAAAAATTTCAAACTAAGGACATTGGGCAAAGTCCACATGGTTTTATACAGCCTTCAAGTTAAAAGTAGATTTTACATTTTGAAATGCTTGAGGTTGGGAAAAGCAAAGGAAAAATGTCTTGTTGTATTTGAACACTGAACATACACAGAAGTATTTCAGTGTTCATAAATAATATTTTACCAAAACACTGTCGCATCTGTCAGTTTGTCTGTGACTTAGCACAGCTTTCACACTGCAGTGGCAGTGTTGAGGAGTCACAACAGAGACCCACAAAAGAAAAGGTACTACATTCTGGTCCTTTATAGAAGGTCACCAATCCCAGACCTAGAGCATAGCTTACTAAACCTTTTTTGTCTCCTGACCCCTTTTAAAAGCTCGGAAATTTTTATGTGACTCCAGGCACATAACAAATAGGTACATAAAGCAAATCTTTGCTAATAATACATCATAAAGAAATGTATTTTAAAGCAATTTCCCAAACAATTTTACTCCCATTAAAAATTAAAGTAAACCTGCCCATTAGTAGGAAGGATATGTGTATTTGCTTTTAAAGAAAGATGATTGACTTGATTCTACCATCTTTTTAGAGTATTTCCCTATTTTGGTTTTATAAACATCAATGCTGAAAACACTATTTCACATGTTGGGGCCACTTGAGAAATGGTTGGAAATTATGCTCTAATCTGAAGCCAAAATGAACTTAATGATTTTTTTTTATATTATGAAACTCAATTAAAATACTCCAACAGTGGTTTGACAACCAAGCAATCTGTGCTGGGCATATTCATACACATTTATAATCCCAGCAATACGAAGGAGGCAGAAGAAGAAAGATCAGGTATTTAAGGCCAAGTTCAGCTCTGTAATACCTCAAGTACCAGTGAAAACACTGAAAGTAGTACACAGGTCATAAATCTTTCAGATGAGGTGTTTCAGGCAGCAGACACTGCTCTGGCTTGCGGTAGCAGCATGCACAGGGCTAAGTGTGCATATGTGTGATTTAACAAAGGCTAAAATGGTGTCAGATGAAGCAACACCACTGAACACTACTGGAAACACCTCTTATTTATTCTGCATTTGATGTTGAATCAATATTTTCACTATTTAGCTTTTATTTCAGCAAGAGGTCATTGGTGTGTGTGTGTGTGTGTGTGTGTGTGTGTGTGTATGTGCGCGCGCGTGCACACGCACAGACCCACGTGTGTATGTGTGCATGCACACACTTGTATATGTGTGCATGTATATACATGCGAGGGGTATACTGGGTGTGTCTGTCAGAACAATTGACAGGAGTCTCTTCTCTCCATCATTTTAGTCCTTGGCTTCACATTCAGGTCTTTGGGCTTAGTAGTAAGTACCTTTGCCCACTGAACCATCTTGCTGGCCCTTGGTGGTGTGCTTAGAAAGTTTTTACTGCTGTCAGGTTTTTTTTTTTCACAGCCCCCACAATCAGTTATGAAGCAGGGACCTAGAGCTTGCAGTTACGTGGGAGTTTGCTTCACACATCCCCTAACATCCAATTGAGTGTATGATATTATGCTTACCGTAAAGAAAGCAAACAAAGAAAAAAATGACCCTACAAGGTCACACAACTAGTAGGAAGCACTGTTACTCATTCTTCTGGTTTGTCAAAGAGCATCTATAAATAAGTGGTATAATCGTTAGTAATGCTAATTAGTACAGGGGTTGTAAGAAACGCTGGCACCCTTTCATTTCTCAATACCATAATCAAAAGCAATTTGTTAAAACAGCAGGCACTTAAGAGTATTTTTGTGTGTGAAAGGCCAAGGATCAAACTCTCAGAGAGCATGTTCTGCCTGACAGGATTAGCTAACAAACTCATCACTCCAAGGAGAGGTAAGGATTTCTCTCTCCAGTTCCTTATATTCCTGAAACAGTGAAAGCAGATTCAAGCACCACATGCTTTTTTTTAACGCCTTAGGATTTTTCTGGAAATGCTGTAAATTACCAGATAGATTTAAAGTCTTGTACAACTTAGTTACTAAAGCAATTGTATAGATTCCACAGAGAGTGCACTATCTCCTGAGACTAATGATGTTGTTCAAAGACTTGCAGCCCCTCCCCAAGTTTTTCTTCTCCATTTTAAATGAATGGCTTCAGAATTTGTCTTTTTAATTTTATACCTATCTACTGTGTGTATAGCTACATCTTATAGAAATATAGAACCAATACATACTATAAAAACTTGACTATAATATATGTGATCATTATCAGTTCTTTTTTATGAAGTACTGAAAAAGTAGGAAATGAAGTCCTGCTAAGAACAGTGACCAACCACACATTAACAAAGTCTAGAAGGAATGAGACTTCGTCCATATCTAGCCATTAACTACATAACTTTGGGAACATCCTTGAACTTCTCTAATAATTGTTCTTCAAATGACTATGTGACCTCTAAGGTTTATGAATGTTACATTCCTTTCTGAATATTGGCCACGTGTTCTTTGAATTTCAGCAAGTCTCAGTTTTGTCATTCCAAACAGAGATAAAGCTACAGAATAGGTAGATAATAAAAGGGAGAGAGTGTATCTGAAGGACACGTGAGTCAATCATTGTTACAATGATATAACCGAAGCAATCAGTTTCTAAGAAGAAAAGCATATCTGCGCTCATAGTATTCGAGGTTCTGGTCTAAGATTAAGGGGTCCCAGAGCTTTATCTTGAGTGGCATATTGAGGCAGAAGCATACAGCAGAGCAAAGCTGCATGAATGAAGGAGCAATGTCAAGGTCTTGAGAGATAGCTCAGAGTAAATACTGCTCATAGACCCAACTAAGGTTTCTAGTACTTACAGCAGGAAGCTCACAACCTCCTGTAACTAACTACAAATCCAAGAGATCCAATACCCTTTCCTGAATTTGCAAGTATCTGTAATCATGTGCACACACACACAAAGAGAGAGACACACACACACACACACCATACTCATATGCACATAATTAAAAATAAAATAAATGGTTTCTATAAAGCAAGTGAAAAGACAAAGGGACCAGAATCCTATAATCTCCTTTAAAATCAAGCTACCAATAACCATGGAATGTCTTGCCAGACTCCATTAAAACAAAATTATATATGTACCACATGTATGTCTGATGCCTGTGGATTTCAGAAGCAGGTCTGGAATCCCTCGGGGCTGGAAGTTTAGATGGTTTTGTACTACCCTGTGGGTACTGGTAACCAAGTTAGATTCCTCTGCAAGAGTAATATGTGTTCTTTAACAACTAACTCATTCCTCTAGCCCCCAGACTTCACCTCTTTTGCATGCTCATAGCACCTCCACACAGAATCATCCTAAGGGTCAGTATTTAACACACATGTATTTGGGGATCATGTATACATGCCACATTAGCATTACAAAGAGCATTACAGAAAACATGATTACAGTGGTGTATCCATGTCATTTATCTCGTGCAAAACAAGGCACTCACAATATGTGTGTATGTGTGTGTTTTTACTTTGTGATTCCATGCCATCCATCTCATGCTAAGATGGATGGATCTCACAGTTTATGTATATGTGTGTGTTTTTATATGTTTGTATGTATATATGTGTGTATATGTGTTTGTTTGTACTTTATTTCCATGACATTATCTCGCAGTAAACAGAGCTCTCACAATATAGACGTGTATATGTGTATATGTATGTGTGTTTATATGTATGTATATGTATGTGCATATATGTAAACATATCTATGAGTAGCAACACACAACTGGAAATTATTTGTCTTTGTTTTGGAAAGTTCAACAAATTCGTTATGAATTCCCTCTCCTCACATTGGGGCCAGCTTCCCCTGTCACATACAGAAAGACCTGAGCTTTTGTTAAGTGTTCCATGTATGTGTTCTTTTCATATTTTTGATCAAAAGAATGAACTTTGTTTTCTCAAGACTCAAAATGGCAAATGCACTCCAAATCCACAATTATTTTTCAGGCTAAATGCCAGTAAGAAATTTAACCTGTTAGCTTAAATCAAAAAACATTCTGTTTATATTGACTTTTGTATGGTAAATTTCATTAAATCAACTTCTGTCTTAGGACTGAAATTAAAAACAAAAGGTTATCATTAGATTACTCAACTTTGAATACTTCTATATTAGTTTTTAAAAGAACCTATTATTGAAAATTTCCATAATATGACCCTCTAAAACACAGCTACTGAATTAGTTTGCATTTAAATTGATCAGTCAAACCCTTGAGAGGGCCTGGCACCTTCTTATTAACCTTTAAAGGGGATTTAACGCCCATGAAATCTCAACAATATGGTTGCCTCAATAAGACATGCATAATTACCATACCAGTTAACATGCCAACATTAATGACAGTAATTTCACAAGGCTGCACTGGACCCTTAGACAAAGAGTTACAGGCAATCAATTGTTGTGTAATATTTAACTATGTAAAAACGTGTGACTTTTTCATGCTATGGAATATTACTTTACCCATATAAAGGTATGTTACATTTGTTTCTGCTGTGTTACATTTGTTTGTTTAATGATATATGGATATGTTATTTTTGTTTCGGCTTCATTCGTTTAAATATGAAAAGATGTATTGCTGTTTCATCTTGCCTGCCTAAGGTACCTGATTGGTGTAATAAAAAGCTGATTGGCCAATAGTTAGGCAGAGAAAGGATAGACAGAACTGGTGGGCAGAGAGAATAAATAAGAGGAGAAATCTATGCTCAAAAAGAGCAAGAGGAAGAAGAGAGGAGAGAATGGGAAAGAGAAGATGCCCAGGACATCCAGACAGGCAGCTGCCAGACAGACAGACATGGAAGAAACAGGAAGAGTAGGACTTACAAAAAAGAAAAGGTAAAAAGCCCTGAGGGCAAAATGTAGATAAAGAGAAATTGGTTAAAGAAAATAGCTAACCAGAAACTAACATAACTGTAGGCTGAGCATTCATAACTAATAAGAAGTCTCCATATCATGATTTGGCAGCTGGTTGGTGACTCATAAGGAAAACCCTAGTATTATTCAGGGTGAATCCCTGACAAGTTATCCTTTCCCAGGTTGCCAGCCCTACACACATGTGAGCACACTAAATAAATTCACAGGGGGTTGTGTGTGTGTGTGTGTACACATACATAGATGTGTGTTATATAATAATAAAAGGGGATCATAAATTTGAAAGGGAGTACAAGAGCACTGAAGAAGTTGGATGGGGCAGAGGGGGGATGGAAATGATATAAATACAGGGCTCATATATTGAATTAGGGATATATGTGACTGGGACTGAAGAATCCACCTTGATTAACAAGAGTCCAGAACCACTGAAGTGGAAACTTTGTTTAACTGTGACAAGTGATACTGGTTAGCCGGAACAGAGAAATTAGCAGTGATTAAGAAGAGACCAAAATCACTGATGGCCATAAATAAGGGAATATTCCCTTCAGGTTAGTACCTATACCCTGTGATACAGATGGGGCTAAGGCTGCATCTCATGCTGGTAAATGAACTTGGTAGTATGACAGTCACACCATGTTGGTTTTAAAGACATGAAAGGGTCGTGGAGAACAGTTGAGGTTGGCATTGTATGGCACACCTAGAGTCCCTGAAGAGAGTCCAGGAGAGGTTATTGGTGAAATTACAGCCTCGGTTGCAATTGGGGCCACAGGATTGAAGGGGTCATGAAGAGAAGTTGAGTTTTGGCACCATGTGGCAGGTGAGAGTTTGAGAAAAGACCAAGAGAGTCTTTTGTTGAAGGTGCAGCCCAGTTACAGCAGAGACTCCAGCACTTTGGATATGCTACCAGGAAAAGCCTAGGAAACAAGCTATGTGTGCTTCAGATAGCAGAGTTGGAGAAATGGAGCTGTCCTAAGGTCCTTTGGAGCACAGACAATTATGAGTAGATCCAAGACATCAAGCACTGAACTATATTTTTCTTTATTTCTATAATAATTTTTTTTTTGGTTTTTCGAGACAGGGTTTCTCTGTGGCTCAAAATTGAAATTTCTCCTCAGAGGTTACTATCTAGGTAATTCTGCTAATCATTGTTAAATATTGTGTATGTTTTACTAAAATTCCTTTTCTAGGGGAGATGTGGACATTTACCCCTGACAACTAAGGCCCTACCAAAATAACTTCATCATAGTTCATCCTGGGGAACCAATGAGTATATTGGACTTGCTTACAGAGCATGGGTGAGGGGTCATCCTATCAAGGAGCGTGAATGACCCCAAAGCAGCACATTGGAGGGTCTCCATCCATCACGATGATGGCTTCCCCTTACACATACAGACAGAACCCACACCTTCAGTTCTTCCCAGCCTACATACTCTAACACCTCCTGTAGATCGCAAGAACACCAAGAGCGGTAGCTGAAGCACTGAACTTTTATACTGTGGAACTTTGGCTTTGTTTTGAACTGTGACTATGCTGTAGTGAAGAGAGAGCCACTTGTTGGTTCCTAGCCGCTCAGCCCAGAAATAATCACACAGAAACCACATTATTTACATCACTGCTTGGCCCTTTAGCTCTAGCTTCTTATTGGCTAACTCTTACATATTAATTTAACCCATCTCCATTAATCTGTGTTTCACCACGTGGCAGTGACTTATTGAGTAAAGTTCCATCCAGGCGGGGCTACCTGTCTACTATCTGACTCCACCTCCTTTCTCCCTGCATTCTGTTTGGTCACCCCCCACACCACTACCTCTGTTCCTCTATAGCTCTGCTATAGGCCCAAAGCTGGTCCTTTATTAACCAATGATATTCACAGCATGCAGGGGGATATACCATATCACCTCCCCTTTTCTCTTTAAATGAAAAGGAAGGTTTTAACTTTAACATAGTAAAATTACATAAAGCAAAACAATTATCTAGTAAGAACTACAGTTATAATAGTTGAATCTATTTTATCTTTTATCATAACTAAGGAAAACTATAACTATCAACTTTTCAACTCCATCAAAGACTCAAGAAGGATATAACATTACCTAAGTAAACTGGAAGTGCATTGTAAGCAACTTCCAAAACTCTAGAATTGACAGAGACATCTCACTGCCTAGACAGTCACCCAAAGTTCTTCTGTACTGTTGGGGCCTCTGTCTTCAGCCTACAAGTCCGTAGTATCCAGCAGACTTTTCCATGAAGCAGGAACTTTCAAAGACAGTTTCACCTATATTGACAGTTTTCAGTCACTTTCTTCTGTGTCCTGAAGAATGTCTAGCAGATTCTTTCGTGAACCAGGAACCCCGAAGGGCAAATTCTTATTTTTCAGGACTTAGTCACTATGTGGTTGGTTATTATTCTTAATAGGACTTTATCGCCCCTCTCTTTCACTTAGCCCAACTTGCATAATCATTATTCTACATTCAGGTCTACATATTAGAGATTGCATATGGCATTTGTCTTTCTGTACTAGGTTTGTTTCATGCTACTCTATAATTTATGAATAATTAATAGAAATCATCTAGAAAATTCCAAGCATGAAGAAATTTTAAAGAAATGAAAGCCTTGATGGCCTGATCTGATTAGTACATGCAAAAGCACATGTTGAAATATCAGTATAATCTCTAATGTCTTCAATTATTACATGTTAATTAAGAATTATTTAAAAGCAGAGAGATGCCTGAGAGATGGTTCAGAGGGTGAGGTGCTCATGCACATGTGGAGTTGAGTTTGAGCCCTGATTCCTCAAGGATATGAGAAATAACTGACCCCAAGAGTTGTCCTCTGACTTCCGTGCTTGCATACTGTGACAGACACATGCCTACACACACACACATACACACACACACACACCCCACTACAATAAACCAATAGAATTTTTAAAATAAAATAAAAATATACACCACAGACATCTGAAATATTAAACTATTACTGTTCTGTTTGCTTCTGAGTTTTGTCCACTCTCCATGTACTTTAGGAGTCAATGTGTCTTAAACATCTAAATGTATAGTCGATAATGGACTCAATAGTGTTCTCAGAGTCAATATTCAAGCTGCAAGCATAATTTAAAGATATCAGGGTTTAATAAGGAAGTAAAATACAGAGAATACTTAAGAACAATTAAATATTTCTTAGATGAATTTACTCATTGATCCAGACTAAGTATTTTGAAAACAACATTTTGATGGACCCTGTCTCTTCTGTGCCTACTCTCCAAACAGTAAACTAACTCTAATGGTACAGTTCAATAGTAACCAGAGGACGCTCCATGCCTGCATTAACACAGACAAGAAACACCAAATTAGACATTAAGATGGTGACCCTGATGCTTGGTGTTCAAGAGCCACAAGGAGCCCATTCTGACTGTTGTTTTAGTCAGTTTACCATTGCTTTGACAAAATGTCCACAAAAAAAGAAAGGTTTCTTTTGAGTCAGAGTTCAGTCTGTTTAGGGAATTTAGTTCAATGTTTTGGACCAACTCTTTTGGGCTTGTGCGCTCACATACATCACGGTAATCAGAGGTGAGAAGAAAACGGTCCCATCATCACCTTCAAAATCATGTCCACACTGATATGACATCCTGCCATGGGGCTCCTTTTCTTAAAGATTTTATCACTTCTTAAGAGCACCACAGATTGGCAGACAGACCTCTGAACAAATGGATCTTTGATAGGGATAATAGGAATGACACTCATTTAAACTACAGAGAGGTTAAGAGAAATCTTAGGATAAAGTAGATTTTCATGGAAAATCAGTGACATCATAATGTTAAACAGAGCTAAAACTAGCTACAAGTTTATGAATTATTTACTCATATTAAGTATACAGTATAGAGTTTCAAGAAGAAGAGACTACCAGGTCACAAAACTCTGCACCTCCTCCTAGTGAACTTGAGCTTCAACCATGAGGCCCTGGAGCCCACGGGAGAGTCTTAGGCAGGAAAGTGACTAATACGGTTTGGCACTAAGAGACATGAAAGAAAAGGCTTAGTGTAATGGTAAAAATAAAAATGTTGCAGACCCCCAAGTTGCTGCAGAGGGCAGCAGGCCATGAGATCATGCCGCAGGTCCCTGAAGTGCAAGCAGCAGGCAGCATTCCAGAGAGCAGTCAGTCCCAGGCAGGGATGGCAAGTTCCCTAAGTGGCTGCAGTGGGCCACGAGGATTAGTGAGTCCCAGGCAAGGAGCTTCCCATGGTGGGTGAGAGACCTTGATGGGCCATCCAGTCCCATGAGGAGAGGCAGACAGATGGTTATGACA
>NC_022032.1:9010202-9039444 GCF_000317375.1 Microtus ochrogaster
AGAGAGAGGGGGGGAGGGAGGGGAGAAATGGGGAGAGACAGAAGCTGCCTCTTTGAGAGAGGGGGATGGAAAAGGAAGAGACTCAGGTTGCAAGCAGAAAGGAAGATCTGCCTGCCTCAGTGGAGGGAGGGAGGGAGTGGGTTGGGCTTGTCTCTTAAAGGGACAGGACAGATCATTACACTTGGAAAGGTAGGAAGGCAGGTAGAGGGAAAACCCAGAAAACAATGTAGGGACTGCTGCTGAATGAAGAGAGTAAACTGTGGTTCCTACTATAGTTTGATAATTTTGAGAATAGAAGGCACTACATAGTGACCTAGAACATTTCCTCAACTGACCATTGGATAGCTGTGTAGCTTATGGGAATATTGAGTATGTTTGGAAAGAAAAAAGGTATACCATAGATTACATCATATTGCTTACTTATATAGGTGGTACTGGGAATGGAGGCCTGGGACTGCGAGAATACTGGGCAAGTATTCTGTGGCTACACCATGGTCCCAGACCCGTGCTTTATTTTTGACAACCACTTATTATATATAACACTGTTCAGTGTAGTAAAATAAGTTTAAATCGCCTTTGTGAGGGAATTCTGAAAAACAGTACAACAGAGAATCAACACAGAAAAGAGGGTGGAGGTAAGGCTAGAGTTAGGATTAAGATGCACATGTGATCAACCCAGAAAAACAGGCTCCTGAGTTGTACCTAAAGCAATAAAAAGAAGTATTCAAAGGGAATTAAAGAAGGCAACAGAAGGTGTAAAGGCAGATTTCACACCTTTCATTTTTCCTAGAAGACAAAAAGTTCATCAAAGGAGGAAGGGTCAAGGACCAAGAGTAGCTTGATGTGAGGCAATGCTCTCATATCAAAACAGTTCAAAGAATCAAAAAAAAAGATGGCAGTCTAAAAAAATATTTTATAGAAACCATCAAAATTGACAACAAAAATAGATGTACAAATAAAAGCAGATGAATTTGGAATTATGCAAGCCTTACATGTAAAACCTTGCAGAATGAAAACTATTTTTATGACTATCAAATGCAGCAGCAGATGTACACACATAAGATCATAATAATCTATAAATCTATAGAAAACCAGCCAATATCTAATGCTTTCAATGTAATAAACAAAGTTGTAATTCTAAGAAATTTTAACCCCATACACAAGTGTAGAAATAAAAGCCAGAATCCACTTTTCAAGAAAACAAAAAAAAAAAACTGGCACAGTTTCCTAAACAGAAGCCCCACTTACACCAAATCTGGCGCTGCTGGGCGCCAGACATCCACAGCAGGCAGCAGACGGAGGAGCTCCTACTGCCGTCTGGTTGCAATTCTCGTCATATGTGATTTGGTGGAACAGAGAACACCCCACCCCCCACCACCGCCATCCAGCTTCCCTCTATCAGTTCTGCATCTCAGCTCCATCCATCAAAATAAACATATTTGCCCACAAAGATTAGCTCCAGGTATTGCTTCTCCTTATTCATAGAGCATTCCTTTACGCCTGTGAAATACTTTGTGAAGGGAATGATCTTGTTTACAAATTGTTGAGCAATCAAATGCTCACACAAAGGTGATGGGAAAGCAACACCCCAGCTGCCTACCCTGCATCCAGCTTGCACAGGTTCGGCCCTTCTCTTTCTTTCCCCAATTGCTCTCTTCCTTTTGTTTTGGGAATTAGTGTTCATGGCATTTTCAAGTGTGCCTTATTCTTTTTCTAAAGGCTTACATTTCCACTCCAGTGTTTATGCCACACCTACTATGTGTTGGTTACTTTGCAAATCAGCAATCATTCAAAATAGAAAAATAAGTGATATTCTAAAAATCCTAAAGCCAAGTAGTAACATGCATTACTTAAAGAATCAAGTCATTAAAATACAAGTTGATATATGCAATATAGAAATATGAGCCAAGTGTTACAAAAAATACCAAAAGAAAAAAAACTGGAAATATTGTTTATTTATTAAATATTTTTGAAGTCCTATTTTCCCTACCACATGGGACATAGAACTAGACATGTGTAGACAATTTTCAATAGCGGAATTACTCTCTCTCTCTCTCTCTCTCTCTCTCACACACACACACACACACACACACACACCTTACATCTGTGCACAGTATGTAAGAAAGGCCTTACCAATGTATACTAACACTCTCATGGTCTTACTAAATCATCTCAAAATAAGACTTAATTAACAACAACAACAAAATATACTCACTAAAAGTTTGTAAACCTAGAGTCTGGAAATTCATATATAACCTATTTTAATCTACAAATCGATTATTGATTTTTATTAACTGAGTTTGATCGTTGACAATTTCATCAAATATGTATTCTGATTATGTGCATGCACACAAGAGCACACACACACACACACCATGCTGAATCACCTTTCAACCCCTGTCAACAATGTCTTCATATGCTGACACAGATCATAGTGCCTGTAGCTCACACACAAATGTCCATGCCCCAGCAACAAATGTTTCATTCCCCCCATCAATACTTACTTGAACAAAATGTCCTTTGTTTAGCTTTGAAATGGAAAAGTAGTAAGAACATTGTAAAAAAGGCCTTCCTAAAAATTAGCTAACAATTTTATGCTGTCAAAGATCTATACTAGGCATTGGGCTATGGTCTGAATCTCAAATGGCGTCCAGATGCACATGGTTTGATATTGTGTTCTCTAGCTCTGGCCCTGTGTCAAGGAGCTGTAGAAGCTTTAGGAGATGGGGTCTGGCTGGTAGAAGTGAGTCACCAGGAATGGGCTTCTGAAGCTCAGGGGTGGCACCTAGTTCCAGTCACTCTCTGCTCCTCAGCTCCCCCATCAGAGGATTGCTGTCAGCACACATTCCTGCTACCATTAGCACTGCCATATCTATCTTGCCATGATGGCTGAAACCAAGAGTCACAAGAAACCTTTCTTTCCTTGAGTAAATGCTATTAGATGTTTTGGTCGCAGAGACAATACACAAAGTACCAATCTCTTCTACCTCTCACTTCGGAACTTACTCCCTTTCCACATCTCAATTTGAAGACTCCTTTCAGGCTACAGAGCTTCCAATAGATTAAACAAAGCAAATGGGCACAGTTTTACACAGCAATGACAGAGCTACTGCATGCCCTCTTCTCTATCTTTCCTTTTCTGAGTATTTCTCTCTTTATGATCTGGCAAATAAAATTTAATTAAGAAATGGAAACAAATCTTATTCTAAGACTCTGAAGACACTTTTATTTCTCTGACTTTTAGGAAATAACCAAGAATACTCAAAGAAGAAAATATATCAAGAACTACTTCAAAGACATTTCAAAGTAGATAAGATATACTTGACCTAGTTTTATCATTACATTGGACCACAGGTTGTAAGAAAAGAATTGGTAACTACCAATCACAGGAAACTAATCAAACCATGTGATTGAAGTGATTAGGGTCTCATCAGTTCATTCACAGACACATATTTTTCTTAGAAGAATCACTCTTTAAGCAAGGTCATTAAGGACAGCTAGTTGAAATAGCCACATAAACCACACACACACACCTACACACGCACACACCCTACACACACACAAATATAAGTAGGAAAAAGTGTACATGCACTCTATAAAAAATTTCATTGTAGAAAGGCTTTTAGTAACAGGTTTTGTTTTATGTTTATGATTACTCCTTTTTCTTGATATAAAATACTTAACCCAGACTATTCTGAAAGTGCGTCCTCTTGATATGAATGTTTGCTGTTACTGTTACTGTTGTTTTAAGTCAGTATCTCACTCAGCCTAAAATCCCCCTTCCTTTGGCTCCTTGGAGCTAGAGTTACATGCATGCACTACCTTGCTTGCAACACAGAAGGTTTATTCTTAAAATTATACACACATCTCTACATAAAGGTTTCTATTTGTGTATGTCTAATATTTCTTTCTCCACTAAAATTATTCTTAGAAAGAGAAAAAAAAACAATCAAGAAATTGTGTACCAAAACCATCACAGAAAGTGAAGATTTGGGTTGCAATGAATAATTCTTCCTGCAAACATGCTGGACTTCTCTGGAAGACATAGTATCGTTGGGGCAGATCGTTTATGAAGTATTTCTGAAGTTCCTTTTTTCTCCCAAGTGTTTGCTGATGTAAAGCACCAGGCAGCCTAGACACATAACAGCACTGGGTGATTCTAGTACATTAGAGGATTCATATAAGCAGCACACCCGAATGAATGAACACAGACTGCACTATACACAGCCCCTTCTGGCTAGCTGCATCCATTGTTTGAAACTAGAACTAAGGACTAGTCGGTGATGCAGGGTTCTCATTCATAATGTTTATAATGCTCTTTTAATACTATATGATAAAAGAGTAAATTCAAGCACAGTGTCAGATAAGAAATGTGGAAGTAGAAGTTACCTACTATAACCAGATTACTTTTCTGAGTAGCTCACTCCTCACACTCAAATATTTATGCAACATAATAAGTATAAAGGGTGTAAATAATCATGTTTTTAAGACACTAGAGACATTTTCATTTTTCTGACTGATAGAAAAAGATTTTATGTGTTAACTAAATGAGAATAAAAATGTCTAAACCCACACACACCCATGCACAAGACTCAAAGAAGCATTAAACACAGTAACCATAGCAATCTGTTCTAGACTGTGAACTCCCAACTACGGTTTTTCAAAGACTTGTTATTCACAAACATAGGTAAAGTGATTGCCAAATAAGGACAAGGTTCTTGATCTAAATTCCTTCATTCATGTAGAAGACAGAGAAGGGGACACATTGATCCCTGGAGCTCATTGACCAGCCAGTGTTGTCAATCAGTGTGCTTAAGGGTCAGTGAGAACCATGATTTCAAAAATTAATTAATGAAGACACCCAGCATCAATCTCTGGCCTCTAAAGGCATGAACACTCATATGTACATGTACCCACATGCAAATAAACATACATATACACTTCAAGCATGTACACATCCAAACGAATTTGAAAGAGAATAAGGTGTATGGAAAGACATGGAGGGAATAAAGGGAGGGAAGAAATGATGTGATTATATTAAGAATATAAAAGTAACAAGAAAAAATAAATAGTAATGATAACGAAGGCAACCAGAATGTAATCAGCATCAATAATCAATAATGAAACAAAAGTGACACTGCTGCCCATCATGCTTTGTAGCAGCATCAAAATGAGATTGCTAAAGGTGAAACAAGCTCTTCACTGTTTTAGGAGATTAGATATAAATGCATAGCTTTAAATAGCATTGGATGACGGATTTACAGAAGTGAATACACCCAAGACACTCAGCAGATGTCCCCAACTTTAAGACCAAAGCAGGGATTATTGATAGTAGATATCAGCAGGGGAAACGCGGATCTTCAGATCTACATACCTGTGTTCCTGTCCGCTTCCCTCTTCCACAGGTCTCTACGTTGAAATAACCTTCCTTACTCTCAGTACTTACTTTCCTTCATGTTTTCCTTAATAAAGTTAGATAGTAGAATGTAGCAACTACAGTGACAGCAAGGAAAATGCAGACGGGATTTTACTGACAATTCAGCCACAAGTGATTAGTATTAGCTTGAACAAGTATCTCCACTGCTCCGTACTACATTTTCTATAATCCACATAACAAAAGGGCCAAATGGAACACTCTACTTTTAACATTTTCTGAGCCAGATGTCAACAGTTTCTCCTATTTCTTCTTTTTAATTACACAATTGACATCATTTGGATGTAGGCTCTCCAGCTGATTGTGTTTCTGTTTGGTTACTGTCACCAGGTTCTGAGGTGTTACCCTAAAGATGGATGGTTACACAACAGCCTCCTGAATATTTCCCTAAAATTCTCAAAGTACATAAGTTAAGGACTAGCTGATAAAAATTGCATATATCAAAGGCAAAGTTATTGCCTGTTCCCTCCCTCTGTGAGGAAGAGTGTTTACAGATGCTGAAACGATGCTATGAACTAAGTCTGAAGTCTTGAGGACCAGAGCATCTCCTATCACGAGCACATACTCTTCACACCTGGATAATAGAAAATCAAGTTGCACTTCTAAGGTAAAACCACCAAGTGTTGCTTGCCTCTATCAGCAGAGAATAGTGGGAGGGGAATAAGAGCAATGTCGACATTAATGTAAGTTACGTATAAGGATGCTTGGCCTAACATCCTACAACTAAAAAAGGACCAAAGCACACACAAAAACAAAAAAGGCAGTCCGCTATAATTAGTCAAATATGAAACACCACAATGAGAATAATCTAAATGTATTGGCAGTTGGTTGTCAGTTGTTTAAAGTACCCTCTATTGTATGTGATCCTGAGGGAAGTCCCTCCTGGAAATATGGACATAGCACAAGCTATCTCTATTATGAAGTTATCTCTTACAAAGAATCTGAAATATTTATAAAGGCTTCTGCAATGCTATTGATATCTAATAACAAGAACAAAAGCTTCTACAATGTGGGAGGAACAAATGCTATAGTTTCTTTAATAAAATTAAAATCACTATCTTCAAACTTCTTGTTTGATTTTAAATCCTAAATAGCTATGACTTTGAAAGTATGAATGTATAAAATGATATAACTCAGATATGAACTAAAGCCTCCCCATCATTTGAGATCTGAATTACCCGAGAATTGCACATCCAAGCCACTATGAGACACTCTCACATACGCTAGAATGATGAACATCAAGAGTCAAAATTCAACAAAAATCAAGTACAAGGTAGAGAAAGTAAACTTCTATAACCTGATAGTGGGTGTCTCAATTGTATAATCATTACATGAAAATATTAAAATACAACTGCTATGCAATCTGGAAAGACCTTCTTGGACCATGTACCTCTGTAAATACAATCATCACAATATAAAGAGAAGTTGTTCATAACAACCAAGCTATATAAATAACCCAAGTGTTGCTAGCTGATGAATGAATTAAGAACCTGTATTGAGTTTGCATGTACCCAATGGAGTATTAGTGTCATTCCCAATCCACAAGTTCAAATCCATACCTAGTACATTATCAGGGTCAAGAACTTGATGGGAGACAGGTCATGAGAACCCATTAATTTCACTCTGCTATACGGTACCAGCTCCAGCGGTGCAATGATTAAAGCTCTGGACTCTGAATCCAGCAAGCTGAGCTCATATCTGGGTGGGACCTGTTCCTTGAGGAAGAGACTTCGTCAGTCATCCTCATCAACTCAGACCATGAAACCCAATATAAACAGGCATATGTTTATATGTTCGTGCATGCTTCAGCATTGCTGGGGGCATGTTCACTTGGACTTCATAAGGATGCAGTATTAAACTGACTCCTAATGATTTGTCATTAAACCTAAAGATTGACGCAGCTCTCGACCCTCATCAGAGAAGCTTCTTTTTGCAGCAAATGGAGATTAACACAGAGACCTGCAGCTGGCCAGTGTGCAAATTACCCACTCTTCTTCCAGGGCTCAAGATTTGTTGCAGAAAAGAACGCAGGAAGGTTTTAAGAGATAGAGGCAGTATATTCCAGACACGCCAGGGAATTTGCATGTATGAACTCACATTTTTTTTCTGACAGCCTTGACAAGACCAGGGCAAGTTCAAGTCAGACAAAGCTCTAGCATGGAGGGGGGTATGAAGTGCTACCACTAGCTAAAGAGCTAAACACTAATAACTGCTGAGAAAGAGAAAATCCGTTTTCTTAAACGCTGGCCCTTGATAAGCTGACCATGGTTCAGCAGATGGCCATATACCCAAGAGTATATGGATGGCACAGATAGTACTTGGTGGGGGATAGGGAAGAGGGGTGGGTGGGTCTGGGCAGAGTTTGAGGAGAGGGTGAATATGATCAAAAACACATTGTATGAAATTCTCAATGAATAATAAAACTGATAAAATTCAAGAGATCTTCCCAAAACATAGAACTCAGAAAACATGCTGAGTGAGCCATAGGAAAAAAAAAAGCATATGGTATTATTTATGTGTGTGTGTGTGTGTGTGCGTGTGTGTGTGTGTGTGTGTGTGTGTGTGTGTGTGGTTTATATACTCAAATAAACAGAGCTAGAAGACAAAATGGTGGCTCCCAGGAGCAGTAGGGAGGGGAGAAGTACCGAGATCCAGTTGTGGAAACAGAAGGTAGCAGATATGTAGGATGAGTCAGTCAGAGACCAGAGCTTTGTGGGGACTGCAGGTAACCAGAATGGATTGGGTATCCCTGATAAATATGTAGCTCTAGCTGTTCTTACAAAGAAGGAAAAAAGCGTGTGAGTTAATATCCATTCATTTGTTTAACACTGGCAAATATTTCACTAGCTACATGTGTGCCATAACAACCTCTAGCATATCATAAATATACACAATTCAGTTTATTTAAGAATTAATGAAAACGGATAAACTTAGAGGGTTAGGCATAGAAAGGTGTTTGGCAAGGGAGGAAGGGGGATAACAGTGAGTTGTTCAGTAGCCAAAAATCTAAGGTTCGACAAAATCTCTTGGCATTTGCTGTACGCTATGGAGTCTATAATACATAACAGTGTTGTGCATTTAAAAATGTTAAAGAAAATTTATCTTGTGCTAAACTAAATGCCCCCCTCACACATACACCACATATAGCTCCAAAGTCTCCAACTGTATACATTTGGGAGCTCAACAAATAATTTTTTGAAGATGCTCCTAACCCTCCAATCCCTTCCTTACTTTACAATAGTTTAAAATAAACATATTCTGCTTTCTCATGCAGAACAATTTAACCTGTTGCCAGGGCTACAAGCCTCCAAGTCTCTCACCTTTAATTCTAAATGATTTATCAAGTTTTCGTCCCCAGACACAGCGCCTTTCCTAAAAGCAATTATAGTGCCAGCTGGTTATAATAATGATTTTTTTAATCTTGACAAAAATAATTAAATCACACCACAAAAGTTAATAAAAAAAAGTTTAACTGCACCATTAAAAGCAAATTTAAATAGAAGTCTATTATACACGTTAATTATTTCCTCGATTAAATTATACTAAAAGTGTATCCGAGATTGACGTAAGTACATCCCTTCCACACCTCTGTCAGGAAGCCACTCTATGCTTTGATAAATAACATAACAATTAATCAAGTGACCACGTGAGCTCAGATGAAAAGGCTAGACTTTCTTGGAACCTCATCAAGGGTCATTTTATCTAAATTAGACGATACTTTTTGCCAAGCACTAGTCAGACTAGCGCTGTCTGCGTATTTTTAGTTTTGTGTTCTCAAAGCCTCCCTCTCCTTCCATTCTTACTGCTCCTCAGTTCATAGCTACATTTGCACTCCAGATCTCCTTCTGATCTAAACCCTGAGCTCTATTTCGTCCTCTAAAAACGACAGCAAAAACACCTTTGCTTCTGTTGAAAGTATAACTTGGAAAAAGAAGATACGGAGATGGAAAAAATAATTTTTCCTCATAAAATGTTAATACTTGCAAGATCCTTGGCATATGCACACTGCAAATATTTAAAGGAAAAACAGGAAAACAACAAGGCTATCAAATACTGCAGTTGTTTTCTTTCTTGGTTCAGTCATTATTTTTTTCCATGTGCTCATCATAGTTGCAAGGGACATTAAAAATCTGCCGATATTGGGTTTTCAAAACTCAAGGAACTACCTGTTTCCATTAGAGAGTGAGCAACTTGTAAGCAAGGGATCAAGGCTTCCTTAATTTGAGTAAATGACTTTAGACAATATAAGCAGAAAGGCATTGATAGGTAAGTGAATAGATGATTGATAGATAGACATACTGATGATAGATAGATGTCTATTGGAGTGATTATTTCTAGACCCAGAGTGCTTTCTACACCCCACTGAGATACACGTTATGATGACTTCATCATAATGATGTCACAGCAAGCATCACTTTCCTTACCAAAGTCTAAATTCCAGTGTTTTAGAGTCGCATTACTCCAAGAATATAGAACTTGATGAAAATTAGAAATAATACTCAATAAGACTCAAGATAGTGAAGATAAAATGTTTTTATATCTTACCATTCTAAACCACAGTTAATGTTATAATCAACAATGTCTAACTGGTATCAAATTACATGCATTGGCATGAATGCAAAATTAATATGAACAAAATTAGAAACTGTCAATCTTTATCTTCTAGCATGGGCATGACATCAAGGGATTAAATCTTCTACTTCTTAGACATTAAAGAAAACTTCAGAAAAGGGTATAGTCTTCACAATTGCTTCACCAAAGCAATTGAAAGTGGGCAGAAATACTCCAGAGAAACTGGAATATCTTGTTTTTAAAAAGGACAGTGAAATTGGTTTTTCCCTAGCAGACTTCTTCAGATATTGACAAATACATTTTCTCAGTGTGGACGGTACCATGCAGTGCTAAAACTATTTTTGTGTATGACAAAACTATCTGTCAATAAAGGAGAGGTCTGGCAGACACCAAAAGAAAGAAAGTAAAGAGAAGTAAGTAAAGAATAACGTTAAATACTTAAGTAACGACAGGTTTCAGAAAATGCCAGCAAAAGTCGACCACCACGGACAGAAAATATCCCTACCTGCTGTGTATGAAATAAAAAAGTGGTAATTGGTGGGACCAAATGTTGTGGATCCCAGACACATTTAAGAGCAGAGAATAGAAAGAGGAGGAGTCATACAAGCATACTTTAGAAGACAGATGGCAGACAGCTAAGGGGTCCTGTTAGCATCATGCACTCTGGTCTACAGAACCAATGAGAAGGGGAAAAGAGACAAGAGTAAAGGGAAAGGCTTGAACCTGTGCTGATTTTTCTCTCAAGGCAGGAATTCCCAATTCATTCACTATTGCTTAGAGATGTTGTTCAATTGACAGTTGGATTATATCTTGCTAAAACTATCACACATTCCAAATATCAAGCAGTGAAAATACATCCTGTGCACCTAACTTGTGACTGTCATAACTCAGCAGAGCATTGGAGAACAGCAATCATTCACTGTCCTGATCTCATAGCTGACTGGGCATTCTATCTGCTGCTGCCTAGCATTGGTGAGTATTATGCTATCACTATCACAAGCCTAATGAAGACATCCACATTCAAATTCAAAGCATCATTTCTACAAAGTGCATGGTGCTCTCACAGTAGTGAAACATAAACAGTCACAAGTTCAACCATCTCAAAGTTCAACCATCTCAAACCGTAGAGACGGCATTACTACATGGGGTGGTGGGTGACATCCAGCTTCTAACAAAGAAATGAAGAAAGAACGATGATGAGATAAGCCATAGAAAAGACGAAGATGCACAAGATTTTGTCATTTATTTGTAAATCCAATGGATCGTCTGACTTTATAAAAAGAAAACCATGAAAGAATAAGAAATTAACAGAAAGTATTTAAACATCAGCTACCAGAAGTTGTAGGCGGAAAAAAATGACAGACATGATGATAAAAATAAAAACACAATATCAAATTATTAATGAAAAACAGGGTAAGGTCCCGAGAGCTGATAAATAAAAATTAAGGCAAATAAATGAAAAAAAAGAATTACAGGTGAGATGGCAGACATAGCCAACAAGTGAAGTAGACATAACAATATAAGCGACCTGTGTACGGACTGAACATTTGTGCCACTCCAAATACATATGTTCCACTCTACTCTCCAATGTGATGATCACCTTAGGAGGTCACAAGTGCAATTAAGAAAGATACCCCAGAGAGCTTCTTCACTCCTTCCACTGTGCAAGGGCATAGCAGAAAGACAGCCATCCCGGAACCAGACCGCAGCGTCTCACCAGCATACTGGCCAGGGATTTACCAGTCCCGCTAATAAATTTCTGTGACTAGCTACCAGATTTTTATGGTACTTTATTGTAATGACCCAAGTACACCAAGATAAAGTTGTTTAAAAGAATGCAGAAAGGCAATCGTCTTTAGAGATTTAGAGAGATAATTTAAAAAAAAAAAAACAATCCCATAAAAATACAAGAAAAAGTACTTGAAACATTGAAAGGTGCACTCTAGTCGGCAAAACAAACCCAGGACAAACAACCCAGAGGGGTAGCCTGGTAAATGCCATTGGACTTTAACTGGAAAAGAATCATTACATCAGCTCAGCCAATAGGATAAATTAGTGAAAGATGAGACTCAGGTTTTTCCACATTCGCACTGATTGCTGTCAGTCCTCGTCCTAGTGTGTCTTCTAACCTGGGAGAGAAAAGAGCATACTTGACTTACAGGCTGCAATCCATCAATGAGTGACGTCAACACAGTAATCCGGAGGCAGGCACTGAAGCAGAGACCACAAAGGAGCACTGACTTGCACAGCTACTTCTCTTATGATGCAGGCCTATCAGCCCAGGGATGGGACCATCCGCAGTGAGCTGGGCCCTCCAGCATCAATTAGCAATCAGAAAACACCCCACAGAAGTATCCACAGGCCAGTTTGATGAAGAAAATTACTCAACTGAGAGTCCTACTTCCCAGATATGTCTAGGTTTGTGTCTGGTTGATGATGACATCCTCGAGAGAAGAAATCAGTACAAATGTCCTTTAAAAACAAAGACAGCAGAGTGTCCGGTGATTGTTTGTGAAACTCATTGTAAAGTATTGTTACATGAAAAAAAGATAAAAGGGGAAGCTATATAAAAATTAATATTTCAAGAAAATAATAATAGAGGAATTTCAAACAAATAAACATGATTGAAGAAAACAATAAAAGAACTGTGGATTAAGGTGAAAGAAAAACAACATATTACACACTCTAACAAATAAAAATGGTACAAGGAATAGGATGGAAGGAAGGAGAAAGTAATTAATAAGTAGAAAAGGTTTATTGATTTCTTTTGTATGCCTAAAGGCCAAATATTAACAAAGCAGTCCAAAAACAGGGATAAAAGTATCAACATATTTTATACGAGGTAAGCATCAGAAACAACTTCATTTCCATTAACAGGTTATAGAGAGAAAAGAGGGAAAAGAGATGATGTCATTTGGGTTTATCATTGAACCTAAAAGAAAATTAGTGTATTCACCAAAAATTTTAAGTTATTATATAAATGCACAGGTACACAGAAAATACTAGAGTAAATATAGACACATCATAAAACAAGAAAAAGCATATAAAGATTCCAATATAGTTAAAGACCCTGAAGAACACAAAGAAAGACGCAAACAGTTAAAATAAGACAGTACTCCCTCAGCAAATAACAAAAAAAAAAAAAAAATCTAAGGATGCCAATAGGTTGAACTTGTTAAAAGATCTGAAGATTGAATCAGAAAGTGAACCGCCATCCACTAATTATTCTGGACACCTAGCACACACTGCTAAATAGAACAATAATTAAAATTAAGATGTGATGACAATACATGGGCCAACTGGGAAAGTCCCTGGGCAGATGGTCTGGGTCTACATCATCAAAGTAGAAAGTGATGCAAAGAAGGAAAACTGTAGAACTCACCTGGACATATTTCACAGCTAAAATGTTGCTGTTGTGAATAAGCATGATAGAGTAAACTATTTGTAACAATGAAATTATCGAATATTCTCATCTCTCAAATTAGGAGAACAGTTGCATCATTAGGAGGTTATTCATGTTTGGTAAATCGCAAATACTATCTATTAGAAACAGAAAGTGTATCTTCTTTTCAACAATTCCTATTTGTGGCATGCTTATGAAACTTGCTATTGTGACAAATGAATATTAGAATTATAAAAGTCAGAATATATATACTTTAAAATTAACAGAGAAATATACTCTGAAAATAATAGACTAAAGCTAGAAATAAATTGGGAAATATAAAATGGTAATTTTAAAACTTCTTGTGAAATAATTTTTCCCCTCAAAAAATTAGGAAGACTGATATTTATTTCTGAATTTATGTAAAAATAATATTAAAAGACATTATAACTGAATTCATGAGACATGGCTAAAGCACTATTCAAAGAAGATCTTATGAAGTTTTATTTTTATAATCATTTTAAAAGAAGAAAAATCTAAGCTTGTAAATAAAATATATAATGAAAGAATGAAATTCTGAATGCTGCTCATGATCCTTGGGGGTTGATAATGCAGTGTGTGTGTGTGTGTGTGTGTGTGTGTGTGTGTGTGTGTGTGCGCGCGCATTTATTTCAGGGTCATATTTGGTAGTGATTAAGGAACTGTTAATTAAGAATGGAATTCTGTTTGTTAAAGGGATCTATGAAATGATTTGCACTTGTTACAATATAATTACATGTTCAAAAACTAAAAATGGAAGTGGATAATTAATATAAAACAGAGTTAATAAGTTTAAGATTTTCTCTTTCAGAAAAAAACTGAATGTAAGCAATATAGCAAAACTAATCGAGAAAATTGGAGCAAAATACAAAAAGAAAATAATGAAAGCAAAGAAAAATCAAATAAACTGGAGGGTCTATTTTATTCAATACTATTAAAAAGTAACGATTGAAATGTAAAACACTCTTGGGAAGATATTGAAAGAGAGTTAAGGGGCTGTAGAAACTCTAAACAGGAGCCGGAGAGATGACTCAGGAGTTAAGAGAGCCTCAGGGTTCATTGCCCCAGTGCCCATGGGGAGGCTTGGACCCAGTGACTCCAGTTCTGAGAACAGACAGCCTCTTTTCCTGCAGCCCTCTACATATGCATGGTATAGAAGTACACATACACACACATAAATAAGAATACATAAATCTTTTAAAAAGAAAATTTTAATAGTCTGAGCTCAACAAATGACCTTGAGAATTAGACCAGGATTGGGGATGATACCTTCTTAGTAGCATGACACAGTTGGTAGCCCTTGGAAGTTTTGTAGGAGAATTCTCCCATACTTTTAAAGAATAATGAATTTCAATGTCAGAAATGGTACCAAAACTTGAGAGGGGGAGGTTCATTCTTTATACAAAGAAACAACAACACTGATTTAAAAACCACATTTAAGATTGTACAAAATGAGAAAATGTCACATCCCATGTATGAATATCTGTGAAACACTACAAGATTCATTGGTCACATCTGTGTGATTTATCCAAGAAAACAAAAAGACTCAAATACAATGAAACCATTGATATAATTTTGAGGGATTTCAGGACATGATCATCTCCATGAGTAAAGTAAAAGACCTTACACCAAAATCAAAACTCACTAAAAAGAAAAGACTCAGCCTGGGCCTATGGCCCAGTGGAGGAGCATTCTCATGCCTGGCTAGGGTCCATCTTCAGGTTAGAATTAAAAAGAAGAGATTAAGTGTAGTAGATTAAGTGATGTTACCAAAGAACAATAAATCTGTTTTAAGGACAAATCTTTCCTTTTATTCCTTCCCCCACCCTCCCCCCGCAACAAAGAATAATCTGAAGTGGTCCCAGGGAAATGATCCGTTGAACAAAGATTTCCCAGGACCCCAGTTTCTTCTGAGTAGCTTTGCCATTCCTGGTGGCTTTGTTCCATATACACAATTGAGTCTGGGTCATGGCTCTTCTGGTATTCCACACACAGGAAGCGAAACCAGAATGTGGAAGACATGGCTCACTCAGCTTTCCCATTCAGTATGCTGAAGACAGTCAGAAGGCCACATTTCAATGCAATCAGAGCCAAGAGATGTGTCATATGACCAGATACAACTCCATCTGCTCTCTATGTATTTACTTCTGATCACCCTGCTTGATAACAAAATACTAGAAAAGTCTCTAACCAGGAATAAGATAAGACAACCATTATCACCCATATCAAGGGTTAATATCTACATATAGCACCAAACAATCACATAACAGTAGCCCAATTAGAGTTAAATAGAACTGAAAAAAAAATATGTTTTAATTTAAAAATGCAATGTGGAGGTTCATAAAGAAAACATAATTGAAAAACTAATACCCAGGAAAAGGTTTTACTGGGAGAAGCAAACAATTTAGCAACTTCGTTTATTGAAGGTAGCTAAAGTGTTGTGGGATATTTGATCACACGGTGAAACTCTGAGGCTGTGTTAATAAAATTAACCTTGGATCAGGGGCAGAGCCATCAATTAGCTCACAAGAACTAGTCATAGAGGATGCAGAGGACCCAGGAAAACATATAGAGAGACTCACAGGAAGGAGTAGGAAGGGATTTAGAGATGCAGGCCCTTTGGGGTTGGGATGGGTGGAAAGATGCTCTCTTGCTTGCCTCTGTCGTAAAAGGAAGGACAGCTGGTTGCTTCTAGGATTCTCTGCTCTAGCAGATTTTCTCCCCAACATCTGACTCCTAAGTCTTTATTGATAAATAGAGCCAACAACTTAGATAAAAGCAAGAAAGTCTACACATTGAAACACATTTTATGTATTTGTTTGCTTTTTACACACCAATCCCATTTCCCCCTCCCCCGTCTCCTCCTGCTCCCCACACTTCCCCCCCACCCCTCCACTCACCAGCTCCTCAGAGAGGTTAAGGCCTCCCCTGGGAAGTCAACTAAGTCTGTCCCAATACCTCATTGAGGCAGGACCATGGCCCTCCCTCTGTCCCGTGCCTAGGCTGAGCAAGATATCTCTCTAAAGAGAATGGGCTCCACAAAGTCAGTTCATGCATTAGAGTTAGAGCCTGGTCCCACTGCCAGTGGCCCCATATACTGCCCAAGCCACGTCATTGTCACCTATATTCAGAGGACCTAGTTCAGTCCTGTGAGGTTCCCCAGTTGTCAGTCCAGAGTCAGTGATCTCCCACTAGCTAATTCTGTGGGCTTCCCCACCATGGTCTTAACCCCTTTGTTCATATAATCCTTCCTCCCTCACTTGGCTTGCACTCTGGGAGCTTGGCCCAGTGGTTAGTTGTGGATCTCTGCATCTGCTCCCATCTGTTTCTGGAAGAGGGCTCTAACGTCTCTGGGGTTGTGGACTGTAGGCTGGTTATCCTTTGCTTTGTGTCTGGTATCCACTTATGAGTGAGCACATACTGTATTTGTCTTTCTGGGTCTGGGTTGCCTCACTCAGGATGTTTTTTCCCAAGTTTCCTCAATTGCAAGCAAAATTGAAAAAGGCAATGGTTTTTTCACCACTGTCTAGTACCCCATTATGTAAATGCACCACATTTTCTTTATCCACTCTTCAGTTGAGGGGCATCTAGGTTGTTTCCAGGTTCTGGCCATTACAAATATGTTGCTATGAATAAGGCTGAGCAAATGCCCTCATGGTATGATTAAGCATCCTTTGGGTACATGCCAAAAAAGTGGAATTGCTGGGTACTGAGGTAGATTGATTCCTAATTTTCTGAGACATTGCCATACTGAAACACATTTTAAAGCCTTAATATCAGTTGATTTTGTTACATACATAGACTGAGCAAAGACACAAAATGGAAATGAAAATTATGTCTCCAATGTACAGGGAAGTTCAAGAGCATGCTAAAGGTAGCCACTCACTCCGTGAGAGAAAGATTCAATAAACACAACTCATAGAAAAAAATATGCTTAGTTATACAGGGAAGTTTTAAATGAAACAAAGAATTAAGAGATATTTAAAATAATAGAGAGATACCATAAATAAATAAAGAACAGAATTTCTTCTAACATTAAGTAGGTGAAAACATTTTGTAAGTTAACCTAACCCATCCAGGAGCCATAAAGGAAAAGAGATTCATTAAATTAAAGAAATTCAGTAAGAAAAGAGAACCATGAGGAAGGAGGACAGGGATAAGAGTCAAAGCACAAAAATACACTACCAAAAATATTTTCCACTTTATCCCATTGAATGTTTAGGAGACCTTGAGAAATAACATAAAAATGAGCAATGTAATTAAATGAAAGTGCTTTATAGTTTACAGACTTATGGAAAAGTTCTCATTTAACTCATGTAAGAAAAACAAAATTTGCAAATATATTATTTTTGTCATATTGGCACAATTCCAGAAGTCAGTGACAAGCTCTTTTGGCTTGGATGAAGGGAACTGATGATCTCATATATACCTGTTAGTACAGTACATTAACACAACCCACAAAGAAAATAATTTGAAAGTCTCCTCCGACATCTTCTATATCCTCTAAGTCAGTAAGTCTGCTTCTGCTTCTATAAAAGTATCATATGTAAATATAAATGTACGCTGTTCTCACTTGTATTGTTTGAATACTGAAATCTCTAAGTAAGGCAATTATTATTATAGATTGTGACTTCTGTGAAAACAAAAAAAAAACACTGCTATGAAAAATAAAAACTTTGAGTCAACAAGATGGATTATCATACCAGGTCTACAAGCAAGTACGTATAGTTGTGCATATACACACACATACACACACTCATACACACACATTAAAATAAAAAGTTAACAACAAAAACTATGGGCATGGTAGTATAGTAGCAGGCCACTTGTTGGTTCCCGGCCACCTGGCTAGCTTAGACCCAAAATAATCACACAGAAACTATATTAATTAAATCACTCCTTGGCCCATTATCTCTAGCTTCTTATTGGTTAACTCATATTAATTTATCTCACTTCTATTAATTTGTATACCACCACATGGCTGTGGCTTACTGGCAAAGTTTCGGCACGTCTGTCTCTGGCAGGGCTACATGGCTTCTCTCTGACCCTGCCCCTTCTTTCTCCCAGCATTCAGTCCAGTCCTCCCTGCCTCGCTCTGCTGTGCACCCGCCCTGCTCTGCCATAGGCTCAAAGCAGTTTCTTTACTCATTAAAGGTGATCACAGCATACAGAGGGAAATCCCACATCATGGTGGCTCAATTCTTAAGCCTAGCACTCAGGTAGCAGAGGTAAATCGATCTTTATAAGGTCAAGGCAATTCTGACCACAGAAAGTTCCAACCCAGTCAGAGCTACACAGTGAGACCCTGTCTCAAAGAAAAGTGTGTGGGGGGGGGGGCAAGAGAAGGAAAGGGAGGAGAGAATGAACTAACTTTTCTGTGTATATGCATATAAATATTTCAAGGTATGTTATATCCAGTGAAATTGTGTGCAAAATGTGCTGCATTTATGTAAAATGTGAAGGTATAAAGGTTACTTCTCATTTTGCATGCATTACAAAACTTGCAAGAAAACACCAGAAACTAGTACCAGTTTTCAAGGTGCTGATAAGCAGACTCAAGCAAGCTAGAAGACAGAACATACTGGTGAAGGAATTCCTTTTACTATAGACTTATTTACATTTGAGTTTCTGACCATGAGCATACAATAATACAGAACAATTAGATTTAAAGATAAATGATTTTCATGCCCTGATGTTATTCTAAACAACTTCAGATGATACAAAAACATATAAATCCAATGTGCTTAAACTTAATCATCTGGCATGACAAAAGCAATTGGCTTCTTGTGACCACTGTCCTTTGATGGCCATAACGCATCTACAAAGTATTTTTATTTGTGCATTAGATTTCTTCCTCTATTAAGTAGGAAAATCTTTGTGTAGGCTTTTCTTTCAGAGAGCACAGAGTACCAATAATAGATTTAGCAGGTGGGAAATTGGTGGCAGGAATTTTCATTGTTCACAAGGTAGGTCAACATCCTAGCTCCCTAATTACTGCTCTGTTGTAAAAACTAATTGGGAAGAAAGCCAAGAATACAAATACAGAGCACACTGAGGAAAATTCTCTCCATGGAGAAACCGTGGGGCTTGATAGCTTTTCAATGATTTTGTTCATCAAAATAGAATCATCTTGTCACAACATTAATTTTCTACAATTTACTTTCATAAAGCATGGAACACAGGCTTTCTCCATAAATTACTATTTTCCAATCTTCATCACATCTTTTGTCCTGCTCCAGCAAGGAGGCTGGCAGGAGGGAGGAGGAAGGGATGAGGGATAAAAGAGCAAAGGAGAAGCCATATTTTCAGTCTCTTGAAAACTGCCCTCCTCCATAGCTCCATATTTTATAGAATTTTATGGTCAAATATCCTAAGGCCATCTCCTGAAATAGTGAATCAGAAACAGATCTATTTATAATTAGTCAGATAAGAGGGAGCACATTTTTATTTAAGAGATGGAAACAAAGTTTTCTCACCAATCAAAAAGAGTCATGTATTAATAATGAACTTTCAAGACTTGATGAATAGCATAGTTATAAGCCAATCAAAATTCAAGTAGGCATCCCTTCAAAAATCACATCACATAGCACTTCCTGCATCCTTATATTCACATTATAGAAGTGTTCTTTTTTGGATAATTATAGATAAGATTTCTGAAATTAAGAAATAATAAAAGTGCCCCAAAGCAGACACAAATGGTAGCACTGAGAACATACATTGTACTTTATGATTTCTCAGTATTTTTTCTCTGTGTGTAACTTTTAACTCTGAAAAATTGCACTGCAAAGGGAAATAATATAATAAAGATACTGATGGCACAGAGAACACACATGCACACTCACACTCACACGCACATACACAGATACAGGAAGCACCCAAGAGGTTCCGTTTCTTCCTAAGGTACTCAGTAAGAGTCGATCAAGCAGAAGGCTCATTTATATGATGGTTTATATGAAACTAGCTGGTAATTTTAAAAAGGCTTCAGAGGGAAAGGAAGTCAGAGCTAGCTGGGCAGTCATGGCACACGCCTTTAATCCCTGCACTTAGAAGGCAGACGCAGGCAGATCTCTGAGTTTGTGGCCAGCCTGGTCTACAAGAGCTACTTCCAGGACAGGCTCCAAAGCTACAGAGAAACCCTGTTTTGAAAAACAAAAACAAAAAAACAAAACAGAGGGAAAGGAGGGGGAATATCAGAGAGTAATGGCGTTATATAATTATAATCACCTATATGTATATATGACAAAAATAAACAAGTGTACTCAAAATTTTAGCAGACACAGATCATGATTATCTCCAGTTTTTAACTCCAGAAAGATAAAAGTGATATATTGTGTCTGATATGTGGCTTTTAGAGTTTACATGGCTATAGAAACCATATATAGCTGCATTATATGAAATTAGAACACGTGCTGTCAGGGTGAACACAACCAATTGACAAGACAGAGTGGTGTGAATGGGGAGGTCAGAGGGGCACAGAGGAGAAGGGGTTCAAGGTACAACATAGACCTTTGCCTTAAGGGCCATGGACAGTGGATATATAGCATGAAAGGTAAGAAAGGGAAGGTATTAAAGAGATTCACCCAAAGAAAATAAGCCAAGCTCAGCCTGGGCCAATTGAACCAGGAACAAGTGGTCCTTAATGCCTTACCCATCTCATAGAAAGCTCACTCATACTGCACACTTCACCCCAAATTACCTGAGAAAAGCCAATCTCTGTTTGCATTTCCATTTCAGAAGCCTAGAGAAATAATTCAATAAACTAAGTTGCAAAAGCACTTCAGTTCAATATTCATGACAAAAAATTTTAATATAGTGTTGAATGTGTTCTCTCCTTAATGAATAGCCAGTCATACTTGATGATCTCACTGGATCTTTGTAGGAAAACAGAAAAGGGAATTGTATACCAAGGAAGTGGGAAGTGCTTTGTACATTTGACACGGGAGAGCTGGAGAGACTGGTTGAAGCCGGATGGGAAAGGAGGCCCTCTCGAACTGGCACCACCAGTGGGACTCGATGAAGGTTTTAAGGGAAAAAAAAAAAATCACTTTTCAGGGAGAGAGAATTAAAGATTTATAGAGCAACATTGAACAAGTCCAGTGAGAATCAAAGGATTCTAAAAGCCAGGAAACAATCTCTTTTCTCCCATGGCCATAAGCTACAAGTAGAAGTGTTTGACTAGGAATAAGTCACTGTAGACATCTCAAAATTCAGATTTCCAACCAAAAGCTCAAATGAACCAGAAAGTAGAGAATCTACAGTCTCTCAGCCCACAGCTTTATCTGTTTCAGGTCTACAGTATATTCCTGTAGACCTCGGAGACTCTGGACCTAACATACAGGAAAATCTTGGTTTAATATCTTCCTCTAAGCTTATCAACAATGTGCTAATAGTTCATATATTTAACCTGGACATTCATGCATAATTTCAAATGGTTCAATTATCCAATCAATTATTTAAAACTTTTTTTAAAAAAAAATATCGTTCAGCATTCCATAAAATAAAAGCTCTTTCAGAATAATTGAAACCTGGAATGCTAAACAAATGGATTTCCTTGATATACTTAGTTTTAAGTAAGCTTTAATTTATATGCTAAAATTTTTAATTTAGTTCAAGGTTTGGCAGAGACACGTTTATTTTAATTACCGGCCTTCAAAGTTCTAGTTTAGAAATGAGCATCTGCTCCTTCACAGTTCCCAGCACAAAATGGACGCATTTCTATATGGTGTAAATGAGGGCCGTGGACACATTTTCATATGCTGGAAATAAGGACTGGGAACACACTGTATTGTCCCTGGAAAGTTTGCAAACTTTCAATAAACACATTACATGATTTCAGGTAGAAGAAACTTGTAGAAGAACACGTATTGCTCTTAAGTCTGAATGAGTGCTCACGTATGTGTTTATGTCCAAGTTAGATGTTGATAACACCGCCTAAGTAGATGTAAATTCCTCAGTGAAACTTGTTGAGTAGCCTTGTAAATCTTGAGCTCCTCTCATTGCTTCATAGAGATTTATGTGACAAGATCAAAGTTTCTCAGCAGAAAACTATAAACAGCCTACACATCTACACTAGAGGCCTTGTTAATAGTTTGAAAAATAGCAATATACAACTTTCAATTCCAAACCTCTGGCATTTGGAGGAAGTGAACAAAATCTTCCAAGGTTAGAAGCTATAGCTGCTGAGACATTGTAAAAACATGGTTTTCTTTTTATGTATAGCTAGTTAGAAAATTTCATCCCAATTATAACATTTTTTCATTTTTCTATACTAATAGCAATATAAATTAAGACATTACTTAGCATATTTGAATTCATCAGACTCTCAGGCATTCAATTATAGACTCTGGGTAACGATAGTGGGGCACTGGCCATTTACAAAATTTAAAACAACTATGAATTTGGACTAAACTAATATCACAACATAAAATCCTGATAACACCCATAACTACCTAAAAACAGGCAAAAAAAATATTTTGAGATAGTGAATCTTAGGTAATCTTCCTTCATTCTGTTTTTTATAGCATTACCATCTGGTGTGTAATGGTGTCAAACTCTTCTACTCATGTGCATAATTCTATGCAAGAGTATGCTTGCTTTGGAGGACAATGGTTTTGTAAACGAGGGTAGTGAGAGAACAAGAACAAATACTTTAATAGAGCCACCAAAGCTTCCGAACAGTAGCAGCCAGTCTAAGCCTCAATTCTGCTGTATGTGTATAATGTATGTTGTGTTGCAATATGTATATGCTCTGTGTACACGTAGTATGTGTGTTAATGTGTGTGTCTTATGTGTTTATGTAGTGTATGTAACATGTGTGTAGTGTGTGCATATATGTGTGCAGTGTGTGTATATGTAATGTGTATATACATAATGCATGTAGAGTGTGCATTTGTTTGTCCGTAGTGTATGTATATATACTGTGTGTGATGTGTATGTGTGTGTTTGTGGGGGGTGTAGTGTGTACATGTGGTGTGTTTGTAGTGTGTGTATGTTGTGTTATATGACTACCTTTTTTCTCAACAATAGAGCGCTTACCAGAATGGCAACATGCAGCTTCCTTCTTAAAAGGCCACCGATGTTCTAATACAAAAAATAGCACCTATGGCAGCTACACTTTCACAGTGTGCTTAAAGAAAGATTGAGAAAACCAGAGCAAGAACTATGTGTATGTTTCTAAAAAGTCAAGTCAACCGGCGTGAATGGATGTCTGTCATTTTCTTTTCCAGCAACAATGCCCCCTTATCTGGTACCAGCCAAGATTTTTATCTGAAAACTTCCTCTGGCTCTGTCTCCAAATTCAAGTCTTTAGCCTCAGGCTTCCTCTTTCCCCTAAGAATCCCGTGTTCCTGCATGAATCTGTTTGCACAGATAATTAAAATTGACAATTAAATCTGAAATAAAGAAGGAAGGCATGAAAGGCCCTTTTCTTATTTTTGCTTCAAGGATGTTCCTATAAAGCCAATGTGTTTGAAAGCTGCAGGGACATCAAGGATAGTCACAGGAAGAAGGACAGGCATGAAATACAAACATCACACTTTAGAGAGGTCAAATTAAACAGCCAGTATCTCCTTCTAATTTTAGGAAGGAAATCAGAGTCCAAATTTTAAAAAAAAAGTCCAAATTAGGTAGCTGAGCAGTGGCCTTGTTATTATCAGAACTCTGGTGTCTATTTAGATGTCAAGGCTAAAGTAAATTTATTTCCTCAGTTTTGTTGTGTGAAGGTGTAGTCATGGATTTGGGTCAATTATCTATAAGACTGAGTCTTCCAAACAGGATCTGTAAGGGGTCCAGTCTCAAAACAATGTCTGATTTGTCCTTGGTTTGTTCTGAGAATTTGGATGGTAGGAAAAGACTTTACGTCAGCACCTATTGCAATCAACAAAGAAGGCAAAGGGCATCATGGGAAATAAAGACTTCCAGCATATACACCAGCAATAGGAGGTAATATTGCCTACAATATTAAATGTTCCTCACTCATATACCGTAGGTTATACCACAGTAGTCACGATGGCAAGAGTCAAGAGCCCCTAACCAACGAGAACACTATTTCTCCCACGTCTAAGACAACTTTCCCAAGGATTATAGGGCAAAGCAAGAATCTGTGCTTTCATGGAATCTATTATGTGTGTATTCAGAGCAAACCCAGAGCTGCCTTATAATATAATGAAGACATGCAAGGATTTCTGGAGCAAACGGGTATTCACATACATACTAAAAGTGAACAAATGTTTCCGTGTCGTCCTTTGACAAAAGGACATTTAGCTGTTTTGTTTCCTGCTAAGCCACACAGATTTTTGGAGGGTAAGGGGAATTGTTTCCTAACCCTCTTGAGACCACATGGTGACTCTGCACAACAGTTAGGTGGCCTGCCGGACTTTTGTCCCTAATGGCAGCATTGCTTACAATTTTACAACTAAAGCAAACCAGAACCACATTTGTATCCCATGTTCTAAGTTTCCAATTCTACTCATCAGGCTTGCAGTGTGGCATACCTTACATGAAGTGCTAAATGCTTATTATCACAGTGTGATAGACCAATGCCTGATGGACATCACAGAAACTTAGGCAAAGAGTTCCGCATGAAAGCAAACATCACAATGAATGACCTTTTTAACCCTGATACTGATTTGGGACCTGGTTTTATTACCAAGCTAAAAGATGTAGCCTTGCTGGCTAAAAATCCACCCTTTCCACACACCACGAGCCCCGCGAAAACAGTCGTAAATGACAATCGGTCCTTGTCACGGGAGAAACTGTGTGTGTCAGCATGGGCTTGGAACACAGCTGCAAGGGCAGAAATAAAACACGTCTTTTCGGGGCTTAGGAAAGAAAGACGGCTTCAGAGAAGCCAGGCAAGGCCAGAGGAAGATGCACAACCACCCTAGACCTTCTGTAACAGATGCTTCTAAATCAGGCTGAAGTTGTCTTGTTCAAAGATCAGTGTCAACGTATATGTCTCATTTGGGGCAGTGTCTCCTTTCGGTGATGAAAAGACTGCTTGCCAGGCACAAGTCTGAAACGAACTCTTCTAGATTGAAGGCCTAGCCTCAATCCAAGTAAAAGTGTGTGTGTGTGCGTGTGTGTGTATGTGTGTGCACGTATGCACGTGTGCATGCAGCATGCATGTGTGCATGCATGTGTGTTGAAGTTAGTTAAGAAAGATATTAAGATATAAAGCGTCTTCCTGTTTGATTATTAGGAAACTTAGAGGGAAGCAGAAATGTAGTACCAGAGTTTCTACAAAATCCTGTGAGTTTTTATAGCTTGGCTAATTAAGAGTGTAACCCACAGACAAAGAGACTACAAATACTTACAACAGACGTTTTCTTTGAGAAAGAAATTAAAATTCCTGAAGACTTGCCAGAACAGGGATTTCAAATGCAGTTACAGGATCATAGGTCTCGAGTGATTCAGTTTTCAGAGGAAAGTCTCCCACGCAAACCGACCATTAGTTGAGATGACACATGCACCTTCTATTTCAGAGGATTCTAAATTTTGGATGAATGCCCTTGAGTTCTGGCTTGAATGGCCTCATTGCCAAAAGCTTACTAAAGAGAACTTCACAGAGGTGGATCCTATTAGTCAATACGCAAAAACAACCGTTTACTGTCAATCTACATGGAAAATTGAGTTTTCCCGTAAATAGATAATAAAAATGCTTTAACTCTACCCCGGACTCTACTGTTAATATCTGTGTTTTATAAAACAATTGTTATGTTACTAGGTGCGGAGTCTATTCTCATCATCCACACATTTACACATCTGGATACTCCAAGGGCCCTAGCTAGAGGCAGGAATGGTCATGTCCCAGCTGTGACCCTGTCCTGCTAACCGACACCCTTGGGAAGAGTGCATGGCTACCCTACAATTAAGCCTATTCACTGGTTTGTTTAAGCCTTCTTTGAACTTAGGACTACAAGAATACCTGTCTCTCCATTGTTAATAAGAATTAGGCCAGATGTGTAGGACCACCATGATAGTTCAATGAGATGACAGATGCCCTCTGTATTTCTCTTCCTCCTCGACCACACGTCTGGTGTCCAGTCCGACACTGTGTCAGCAAGCACGTTTACGTTCCCATCACTGTTGCCATTATCAGGCAAATTCTCCTCCCTTTAATCCAGTGGCTCGCAACCTCCTGAATGCTGTGACCACTTAACACAGTTCCTCGTGTTATGTTGACCATCAGCAAAAATATTATTTTGGTTGTTACTTCATACCTGTAATTTTGCTACTGTTATAAATCATAATGTAAAAAATTTTTGAGACTGAGTACTGTGGTCTATAAACCCCAGTGAAGTCTAGTGTTCTTTTCTCTACACTCTGATACATCTTCTGAACCAGGATATGTCTATATATAGCATATAATAAACATGTACAAAGTAATATATTTGAAAGGATAACTTTTCTTTTAATCTCTAAAGTCATGAATCAAGCAAGCTTTTTACCATTGAAAAGGCAAGGAGACTGAAAAACTATTTAGGCACTCTCTATGGAATAAGGCAATTGGTCCCATTCAACCTACAATGTTAATGTTCTTATAATCATTTATGACAGATTATCATGGTATTATTATTCTCAAATGATTGCTGCTTATACTCATTAATTTTAAGTTTTAAATGTGCAATATCTTCAAGCTATAGAATCTACGTTCCACTACTCCATCTCTAACAAAAATACTTGAGTTTTTAAATAAAATGCTTTATTTATAAGAAAAATTCATGCATATATATATATATATATATATATATATATATATATACCATTTGAGTTGGGTTAATTTTTATTTTGGAGATTATAATACAATTACATTTTCCCTTTCCTTTCCTCCTTCAAACCTTTCCATGTAACCTTCTTGCTGTCTTTCAAATTCATATCCTCTTTTTTCCATAGTTGTGGTTATACATGTATAATCCTAAACATAACCTATGTGGTCTGTATAAAGTTACTTGTACATGTTTTCAGTGCCAATCATTTGGCACTAGAAAACAGGTTGGTGTGCTTTTCCCTGGGGAAGACTTTCTGCCCCTGTTAGCATCCCTTAGTTAAGCTATTTTTAAGAAATTTTCACAAGTAATTTCTTCAACTTTAATTTCCATAATGCTTTTCCAATTAAGAAACCAAAGAAACAATCAAGAGTGCTATTAGAAACATGGAATCAATCATTGCTCCCAGCCACCCCCAACATTTCAACAATATTTGGATTGTTCCACTTGAAAAGAATCAAGGGTGTCCTGGCCAGCATCTCTCCCAGCCTGGCTCTAAGGGAAAGGGACCCTGTTAGACCAGAACAAGCATTGCCAGGTTGATGGCTCCAGGACATTGTATTCAGGCACTCACATGGATTTCCTGTACAAATGCCAGTCATGTCTAGAGAATGCCTGCCTCCTCACAGGTCAGCATTTCATCTCACCCCACCCTCTCCAGCTCTTATCCCTCCCTCTTCCCTTCTGAGCTCAACTTTGGGACTCTACTGCTGTGAGATGACATCCTGTGACACCAAAAGAATATCATAGAATTCTCTAGAATCAGAGCAGTGTGGACAACAGATTAACTAAGCTTTCAGTGGCAAAGCCAGAAGGTAGGAACATGTTAGGCAATGGCTCAGATGCCATTCTGATATATATATATCCTTTAAACAGAGCTGGGCAATGGTGCATGCCTTTAATCCTAACACGTGGGGGCAGAGGCAGGTAGATCTCTATGAGTTTGTATACCAACCTGGTATTACAGAGCAAGTTCAAGTTCCAGGACAGCCAGGGCTACACCGAGAAACCCTGTCTGAAAAAAATGTAACAAAAAAAATGCCTATTTTCTTATTTTCTACCTTCCCCTTTTCAGAGCACAGACAAGTGATGTGGGAGTGTCATATATCAATCTGTTGATTTCATTGGTTAAGCAATCAAAAGAAACTGCTTGGCCTCATAGCTTAAAACATAGGTGGGAGGAGTAAACAGAACAGAACGCTGGGAGGAAGAGGAAGTGAGCTCAGACTGACAGCTCTGCTCTCTGGAGCAGAGACGCCATGCTCCCAGCTCCTGGGCGGACGCTGGGATAGCTCTGCTCTCTGAGGCACACGTGATGAAGCTCCAACCCAGGATGGACGTAGGCTAGAATCTTCCCGGTAATACCGGTGCTCACAGATTATTAGAGATGGGTTGATCGGGATATCAGAATTAGCCAGTAAGGGCTAGAGCTAAAAGGCCAAGCAGTGTTTAAATGAATACAATTTGTATGTTGTTATTTTGGAGCATAAGCTAGCCAAGCAGGCGGGGTGCTGGGGATTCAGCCCCGCACCGCTCGTATTACTACAGACAAGTATTGTAAAAAGTCATCAAAATACACTTCACCCCCCAACTATGACATCAATACCTACAGTATAAAATACTCCCAAGTAGTCAAGAGAAATGATTTCTGCAAAGAGAGCCAGAGGCTAATATGTTCAAATGAAGATTTCTATAGAAAAACAGCCCTGCCTCAGACAGCACCTACAATAAACATGTTTATGAGCAAACACAGTATCAGAAAACCATATTGTGAGTCTTAGAAACAGCATATGCCTCATTTCATGGGGGATGCTATGGTGTGAGGCATTCTTGTTTTACTGCATTTCAGAGAGAGAGAGCTGTAAAATGAGGGTCCATAACTATCTCATAGCATAATAAACAATAGCATCAACTTCTGGATCTCTATGGTAAACAGTTCTTGTCTGCTGTAATTGGAAATGTAAATTTTAATTCCCTGTGTGCTTTCTCAAATTAAGGTGGGGGCAGATTCCACTCTGAGGAGATTCTATACTTCCCATTTCCAGACAG